>NW_017305180.1:1665101-1672556 GCF_001594115.1 Trachymyrmex septentrionalis
AACATATATTACTTTATATATATTTTGTGTAATATATTTCTATAAAAACAGAGATGTTTCCTTTAATGACATTTTATTTATTTGATACGTTTAAATTTTATTATTTTTTTTTATATTATACATTAATTTTTTAAACAGATATTTTGTAACTTTTCTGCAAAATTTAATATATTGTAAATGACCCACTTTTGCATCACGCGAGAATTTCTGTTCCAATTGCTAGGTGCAATTACTATCGGGAAAGTGTCTCGACTTTCTCTTAGCTACAGAAAGCGCCTCTCGCTCTTCGACATGCGATAGTAATGGTAACCTTCATCCGTGGTTTCGCGCATAGCCAAGGTGCTTTTTCATGGTCAAGTACTACAGCCGGTGATACTTCCGCTCGATCGAGTTTCCCGACTGTCTTCGACCTACTCTCTCTCAGAGAGACCTTCTTAATATATTTTTACAAATTTCTTATATCCATGTTTTAAGAATTTTATATTATATATTTATTTATCTCAAAAAGTTGTACAAGAACAAAGATAGTTGTTTTTTTTTTCAAGCGCTGAATACGCTCTCGTTTACTTAATTGTTCTATTACGTCTTAATTTTGAGAAATGTGTGGTTAAAGTTACAAAAAAGATTATTTTAATGTATTTGGTATATTATTACAATATATGACATATTGGAGAATTTGTATTACGATCAATATTTAATTACGTTGAAGTTGCAACTTACATATGCTATTTTAAGAATTTATCAAGTATATTAATTATGTTATTCAAACTTGATGATAAATTCAAAATGATGTACAAATATTTGAATTTTTAATTCATAGATTTTTTTCACGGTTTATATATACGTTAAATTTATATTTAAATTTGAACAATTGAAAAGTATTTGGTAGATCTTTAATAGTCTATACAATTAAGATGTGACTTTGCAATATCTTACATTAATCATAAATATTTTGTTAATCATAATCGAGCAACAAATTTTTTTAAAGACTAAAAATTTCAATAGCATATTTAATTTTAATTTTAATACTTAATTGCAATAAAAATTTTCATACATATTACATGTTACGTATATAATTATGTGTCATAATAAATTAAAATAAACCATGTCTGTAATTTTAATTGTAAATTTCTCAAAATTATGATGTTATGATGTGAACAGAGGAGTGTGATAAATAGGATTGTATTCGACGTCTAAAAAATTATTGGAAACGATTATTCTTATGCTAAAAAATAAATCATTGTTGTTATATATTGTAATGATGATTTAGTGCAAAACAATATTTTAATTAAGAAAAAAAGAATTATTCAATTATTAAATAGAGTATGTAATTGAAAATATAAGACTCGAAAATAATATCATGTTTGCGTTTAAATATTTTGTCGATTTTAAAATCTCGAAAAGCATTTGAAATTTAACAAATGTAAATATATAAATATCTATAGTGACACATTGTATTTCCTTAGATAAGATTCCGATAGTGTGAATATTGCAGATTGAAGAGTACTCATAAGTGTCTAATAACTGTGATACGCAAGAAACTCGTGAACATTTAACTATCGATAACGTTTTGAGAAAATGCAATATAATAATGCAGATGAGTATATTAATGTACCTATATATTATTATGTTGATAGAGATCAAAACATAAGCGGTGACATGTTCAATGTATAATAAATAAATTTATAATGCAATCAGTTAAAATTCAAAGCGAATTTATTTGGCGATACTAGAGTTCTTCATAAAATTTATCAAATAAACTTTTAAACAGTGCTGATAATATTTAAGTCGCTCTCTTATCGCGCTCAGATTACGTAAAACTATAAAATTACTCTGTTGCGTATTTGGAAGAAATAATGTTTTTTTTTGTAAACTATTTTTAAAACTTTATATAACATATTTTTCAAAACTTTTTCGTTTTTTAAAAATCATTTTAGTAAGAGAAAGGAGAAAGAGAGAAAGACAGCGTGTGTGCACATATGTAATTATTGTCTGCAAATATACAGTGAGAGCAAAAAGTGTTCATACAAGGAAATTTGTTAGGAAAAAAGTCTTATTTGTAGAAAATAAACATTAATTAATAATTTTATACAATAAATACATTCTGTTCTAACATAAACAAATAAGCTTCGCATGTACTCTTGATTTTAGAAGCTAAATTTCTCGTCTGTACGAATACTTTTTGAGCATTCAAACAATATAATTTTTAATTTTCGCTAATTTTTCAGATAATATATTTTGTATAATTAATATATATCATTTTGATATATATAATTTTAAGAAACATACAATCTATTTTATTCTTTATGAATAAATTGTTAATTATCTAACAAAAAATAATCGTTAATTAAACGTCCAATCGATGTCAAATTGGTATTGAAATCATCGAATTTAAAACGATTTGACATCAATTTGATGACTCATTTCTCGCTGGATAATATTTACTTTTTAAAAATAAAGTCTTTTTAAAAAATATTTTCTCTGTACAAATATTTTTTGCACTTACTGTGTAATTATTGTATTTTATATATTTTTAATTAGTATACTGAAAATATGTATTGATTCTTAAACGAGTAATATATACTAGTTGTCTGTTCTACTTTTTAATCACACTTGTCATCACTTAATGAATCGTTATATCTGAATAGTGCATAATTAGGAAAATTACTTCTAGCTCATTTATTCTTTTTTGCTTTATAACTGAAAGATCTCATGTAATTTTACGACAACTGAAATGATTATATGTGAACTTTATACTAGTGTTACTTCTAATTAACAATTCCTAAGAAGTCTTAATTAACAGGTTCAAATTTATCGATGTTTACCAAAAAATTATACGTGTTAGCTGGCATATCGACATTCAGGATCTACCGATCAATTTCGTCAGGATGGGCAAAAGCCAGGAGCGCATTCTGTGATTATGCGTAGCGCTAGTCCTTACATAACGTTTTTTATTACGTAATTGACAGAAACGCCGACCCTGTATACGCACGCGCTCGCTAGCGAAAGTCCCGTATTGAGAAGTCTTCAAAACGATTAAAATTTTGATGGATTTGAGTGAACATTTGAGCGATACAATATTAATGGCTTCTTGATATAAAAATAGATCAATTTTAATTAGATTAGATCATTTTATGATCTAATCAATTTATGATCAATTTTACCTAAAGATACTTTAATTGTTAGAAATATTTGTATGAAAAGAGTTAAGAGTTATTCTCAATTTTCTGAAGAAACTTTTAATTCATCCATTTACTTATTTTCTTTTATATAATCGCATATGCCTATAGATTCTTAATCTGTTGATTAAATTTTGTAACATCCAAGTTGCGCGCAGAAAAAAAATGTGTGAGAAAGATCTAGTCTTCTTTCTCATCGTAAATTTATAATATAAATATAGAGCAAATCAATATTTTTCTGTGACGTAAAATAATTAGCATTTACCTGATGCAATGTTTCGCATTTTTCAACTTAACAATACAATACTTGTATATATTACATAATTGTATTACGTATTATGTAATCTATGTACATATTTTCCTCTTACATTGAGAAGTCTCATAATCGAACTTCTATCAATTTTCTGTTATTTATATAAATCGAGTACAAACATTAGAAATCTTGTACAACTAATATTACCGCTGATCGTTACTGATAAAATTATAAATTTATTTTTCTTAAAAATTTTATAAAACACTTTTTGTTAAATTGAGTCCTGTCTGTAGAATTGCAAGAAACAAAACATAATAGATATGAATGGTATAAATTACATCAGATATGTTATATAATATCTATAATTATGTGCTGTCAAATTGAAGATTAGTTTCATTCTATAAAACGGTTTCTTTTGAATATTTCTCTAAGTTCGTCTCAAGAACTCAAGAGAGGAAAATTGTATCATACGTATCTATGTGATGCGCTTCTCGTTAGATAATATAACGATGGCCTAGGCGGCTATAGTCGAGGCTCCGCGCGCGCGGTGTCAACGTAACCATTTATATAAATCTATCGTTACGCAATCGGTCGGCCGATCTCCACCGTTACGACGCGCGTCCTGATCACAGTACTAATGATTTTGTTACAGTATTGAAATATCGAGCAAGTTATTTAAACAATCGATATTTCGCTTTCAATATTTGTATTTGATACTTCGATACTTTAATAGTCATATTTTGTTTAGTCCTTATTTTCGTTAATATTGTGAACAATTGTATTGTTTACGTATTATTGTAATTCTTTATTAGATATCAATTATTTTTAGATAATTTTAAAACTATTATTTTATTATATAAAAAAATATCAGGAAATATCAGAAAATATTAATTTTTTTCAGATCAAATGTAACGTTATATACTTATGTATATGGTTGTTTTAGAGTTCATCTTTTATCATTGGCATAATACTTCTATATTTACTCAGTGTAACTCTAATTATTTTCTACAAATGTGTGAATATTTATGCATATTCTAATTCAGACTATCGAGAACGAGACACTTTGAGAATATGTGGGCGGCATATAATGTCCATATCAGTACTGTGTAGTCACGTACATATGTTATAGTATTATATATAGCAGATTGACTTTATCATACGTGGGTTCGCCGCCTTTGCGATATATGTCGCTTTCGCCATATAATGTACTTTATTTTGTATCGATGAAAATGCTTTATAGAAAAGATATTCTCTTTTTTCCTCTTTCTCTCTCTTTCTCTCCATCTCTTTAAAAGTTTTTGATATAATTATATTCATATCTAATATATAATATATAATATATCTTATATATAATATATAAGTATATAATAAAATAACATACAAATAATATTTAAATTATTTATAAATATAATTATTATATTACCGTTGAATGCTAAAAATTATTGTCATGATATTTTATTAAGCCATTTTGGAATTAAATTAACGAAAATGTGTAGATATTGATAGCTTTTTGAAATAAAATGGAGAAATTGAAATAAATAAAAATTAAATGATCAAATTTTTTATAACAATAACGGTAACATCAAGGTTGGAAAGTTATTTGAGTCTTACATAATGAGTTGAAAAAGTCACTCGTTGCTGAAAAAATTAACTCAGCATTTGTAACTCGTTACCTTTTAGTTACTTATAATGAGTAACATTACTCGTTACAAATTACCTTTTTCAGTAAGTAAACGCGTAATGATGCAAGTTTTTCAAAGTGACTTTCCTAACTTTAGCATAATCTTAGCGTTTAGTCAGTTATCAACATAGTCATAAAAAATTGCAACGTCATTATCAAATTGTTATTATAAAAAGTAACAAAAAAAAGCAGTGAAATAGTAACTCTTCCACATGACGTAAAAAGTAGATGACAAGAAAATGTCTGCAAGTTGTACATACTACAAGATACTACTTCCTTTTCTCGAATGCAACGGAAAGGATGAAACGGCAATGTATCCGTCGTGACACTCCGGAGTATGTTCTGCCGAAAATAAATCGGAATCCCCGATAGCGCGGGTCGACCGACCCCGACGCGCTGCGTCGCGACGCGACACAACGTCGATTCATGGCGGATCGCCAAGAGAGCGCAAAGTTTACATAACAGAGGAGTTTGACAGTACGCCGGGCACGTGACCGCGGCCTCTATCTTATCTCAGCAAATACGCCTGTTCGATCGGCTGGCATGCCGCGGCGTATGCATGTCGCTCTTATTATTCCTTTTTACGTAACTGACGGTCGCGCGTATCGACCGGCCATCCTAGACTCTCTGGGCGTTTCCCGCCAACTTGGTCCGCGGTTTCCTCCGACGTCGATATTCTCGAGCTTCCGGCATTGTGCGGTGGGACAAGATAAAATAATCAACTTTAGTAGATCAACCTTTGGAATTTACTTTTTTCCATTTATCTTCTAAGTATGCTAAGTGTAAATAATGTAGTACATGTAAGCTTTTAATGTACTCTTGCATATCTTTTAATGGAATTGTGAATTGACGAGAACTGTCAAACATAAAAATTTTCTAACTCCAGTCATTACGCCTGCTGTAAGAACTTGTTATTAAGAGATCTTTATTTGCTTTAATTCTGAACGTAAGTCTCATAATATTGAACATGTCAAATACTGTTTTATAAATATGTATCTTGTTGATAGTTCTATATTTTAGCGTAAGATTTTTTTGACAAGATTTTGTAGACAGGATTTATCAAGTCATACATCAAGTCATATTTCAAAAATATATTCATTTTCTGCTTTAAAAACTATTAAAAATTTGGATAATCCGCTAATATTCTGGACTAGAGAATAGAGCTTCATTGACGAAAGGGATGAGTAGGGTGTTATGTAAGCGTAACATTGATAAGAGGTCGTAATTTCGTACGTATGGAACAGTGTTACGACGCATGTAGTCTTTTTCCTTAACGCAGAAGTTATACAACGAGCTCACGTGGAGAAATCACGTGCATGAGAGCAATTTTGTTCGCAAAGTATTCGTTGCATGCGATTAAACAGATTTTATCATCGTGATTGTCAGTTCGCGATATGACACTAGAGCACTTGCTGTCGATTATTGTTCGAAAGTGCTCAATTTGAAATTGTTTGACAAATACAAGCGAGAGCTTCTTGAAACACCTCTCGTAATATGATGATGTTTTAAGTCCGTACAAAAAAATGAATTCTTAAAGAAATGAATAAATGTTTTAATCCAAGAATATTTTATGCTTAGAATAGCGCCAAGAATAAACAATTTTCGATTAACAATAAATTATTCGTAAAATAAAATAAATTTTATTCTTAGTTTAAAACAAATTTTATTTCAATAAAAGAATAAAGTTGCACTCGTTCAACACTAAATATGCTTATATTAGCATTATTTTTTCTTCAATGATACCTTTTGTCAACTTATTTCAAACTCCCAGTATGCTTTTTAATAACATCAAGATGACAAAAACCAATACTGCAGTAAGTGACGATAGCTTTGTAAATGAAGTGCCACATTTATGAAGCATACCTCCTAATATATGCACGGGGTACAAGTTCCCAAGGAAAAACTGACTCAAACTTGGATTATATGAATCAAACTTCTATTAATGTAAATGAAAGGCAAGTGAAATGCTGAGACTATTCTATCAATCTCCATTAGCCATATTGCAAATAAGGATGCAAACAGGTCAACCTCGTCACAATGGTAGAGAACGCTGGCTGCATATACAGGCGATCCGCCGCGACGGATTCATTGCTCATCTCATTTAACGTGGATCCGCGAATCCGCCCGCGTGTATAGGCGCCTTTTCGTCACGTCGCAGTGACAAAGTCGGCTGTTTGTACATCCCTATTTGCAATATAACTGACAGAAACATTAGAGGACAAGCTGAATATTTCATCCACCCTTAAAGATTGAATCACACACATTTAGAGGTATGTTCCACAAACAATTCACTTACAAAACCACCGTCAATCGTCATTCATTACACCTATGTACTTCCGATA
>NW_017305180.1:1672656-1691197 GCF_001594115.1 Trachymyrmex septentrionalis
TTTAGAGGTATGTTCCACAAACAATTCACTCACAAAACCACCGTCAATCGTCATTCATTACACCTATGTACTTCCGATATCTTAATTATTATTACTGAGGGGCCCTTATATACACTGTTATCGCCTGTCGGCAAATTTTCAAATTTGTAATTCTTAATCCAAGAATAAATAGTTTGTAAATAATGCGATTATTAGAACCATATAATGATTTTAGAAACAAGAATACAATTTTAAGAAAATATACTTTTCGTAAATCTATTTATTATTGATGCTAGTGAACATTTATAATTGAAGAGAACATTTTATACTTAAATGAAAATAAATAGCATTTAAGAATAAAAATATACGTTTATCAGGAATTTATTTTTATCAGTGTCTAATAAGTATTATTTGTTAATTATTTGTTAAATGTTTACGTGGCAGGCAGTATACACAGAATGCGCTTACATGGGAACATTCTCAATTTCTTATTGACTCTTGCGAGTTTACATTATGTTATTGCATTGAAGCGTATTACTTTATATGCACTTTATTATAAATTTCTTATTAATATATCTTTTATATCTTATTTAATCTCAACTCTGGTTTATAATTGACTAAAGTTAGATAATTATTACTTAACTCTTTAGCCATAACATTCTCCACTATTATGTAATATCTGAAATGTAAAAGATAGGTCGATTCGAATGAAGGTAGGAAGGTGTGTTGTAATCTGTTGTTTCCGATTGCAAGGCGAAAAGAGGAATGGCGGATTCCAGTTCTCTCTGCGGCAATCTATTACGACATACCAAATAAAGGAGAAGGCTAAATACGTATACAAAAAAAATACGAGTCGGTGAAGAAAAAAATAAGTTGCGTGTCACTGTGACCCAGTTGCGTTTTCCGAATAGTCTTTATCGTTGAACATCGGAAAACGCCCAGAGCATACATGCTCGACCTTTTCTTCACAATGTGCTATATTATGTATGGTAAAACAGAAAAACCACGAGCACTCTACATTAAAAATTTAAATTTATCGACATTAAATTTTAAAGTGCTGATATAACAATTAAATTAAAAGCAAATAATATGTTATATTAAAATACACAAAGAAATACGATTGCTTTTAAATATTTAGAATATAATATCTTCTTCATTTTTATAATAAGAATTTTTTGCAAAAGTACGTAACCTAATTATATAATATTACAATAGTTTCTTACATGAAAAATAATTTTTTTTCTCGTTTTATTAATATATTATTAAAACATAATATTATAAATAATTGACGTTAATATGGACATAAATGTATGTATAACATATAATTTATTTAATAATTATATAACGTGTAATTATATATCATTTTTTATTTAAATTATTGATAATCATGGATAGTAAAATTGATATTACACAAAATTTAAAGTTATTTATAATAATTAAGCGCGTAGTAAATGATAGCATTTACTAAGTAACTAAATCATAATAATCATTATATTGTGAATAATTGCCAACATTACGTAAATTAAATTATAAGATGATATAGTATCCTGTCATTATTACAATTATTCATTATTGTAGTAATTTTTATATAGAGAATAATTTTTGTGAATAATATATTTCTAGTTGTAGTATTTTTTTATTATTAGCTGTATAGTTACCTGTACAGTTTTAGTACACGTAAATAGTTTAATATAATTTAAATTATAATTAAATTTCTTTCAACTAAATAATAGTACTGTGCTTATTGATCTTTTAAAATATGTTCTACATTTTATAACACTCTCGCCCTATGAAACTTTTTAATTAATTTAATAATGCAAGTCGAGACAATTTACTCGGAAAGAAGGTGACGATTCTTTTCAAGGCATATATTACTCTCTCGATTAGGAAATGCTTCCGCTGAATTAAATGATGAATCACGAATTAATGTGCGCGCACGTTTAGAACGGTGAATGAGTAAGAACAAATCGCGATTGTCTTACGTAATTTGTCCAGATCATCACAATTTCGAGTGGGCGCAACATTCGCTGCGAAACTCGGATTTAAATCCGGATCGATTCGCGGCTATTTGTTCATTTCCTCATGGATTTCCTATTAACGTCGACTCGATCAAATTTTCGTTGTCGTGTCAGGCGTGACTAATTCGGATTGCCCCGTGGTGACTCAGTCAAGCCGACAGCAAGACCCCCCAATGCGAAAGTCAGATTTAGTCGTTGGGATCGTTTGTACTCTATTTTGTATTGTTCTTGGATCGCGTTGTAATCACGACGCTTATATATTTGTGTCTCTGGTCAAGTCACTTTTGAGTTCCAAGGATAATAATGTATTGTAATTTGTTAAAAGATTACTTATTATTTTTAAATAATTAAGAAGATTGTTCTTAAGAAGATGGAAAATCATACACATAAATATTGTCAAAAAATGAAATAATGTAATTTTAAATATATTATACATATATGTATGTATGTGTATGTGTGTGTGTGTGTGTGTGTGTGTGTGTGTGTGTGTGTGTGTGTGTGTGTGTGTGTGTGTGTGTGTGTGTGTGTATGTATACATAGTATATATTAACAATAAATTATTTTTTTAATATAAATGTTTTATTATATATATTTTTTTTAAGGGATTGGATGCTTAAAAAATGTACTATTTCTTTCAAAAATAACAAATATTAATATTAAAGTAAGATTTTTAATGTATGTTTTTACAATTTAATAATGATATTAATAATTTTAAATAAAATTTGTAATTTCATTTATGCTTGCATTATGATATGTGTATTTTTGTTGCTAACAGTGAATAATTAATCGAGATTACAGGTATCTTGAATTGTTTGTATGTATAACATACAATTGTGGACTATACATAATTTCGTCATGCATAGTAATAAATCTTCAAAGTAGCTTTCTATCACACACACATAAAGGCAGCACTATCGACTAAAGATATCTGTTAACATAAATAATAATATTAAATAATATATAGTTTTTAGTATGTTACAAAATATTTATAAATAAAAACTGCAGGAATTGCGATGATACTTATTGTTAAGATTTACATATATGCACATTTATTTATTTGTATTAAATGTTTGTAAGATAAATGTAATTGAAACAACAAATCACGAGTACAATTTAACTGTAATTTGTGCATATCAAGCACAGCAACATAGCGCAAAGATGCTTTCAGCCAATATATTGTGTAATTCAGTACTGCGCCTCTCGCGAAGCGAGTCGTAATCGGACTCAATTAGAAAATACGTAAGAGTTCAAGCAGCTAAATCAATTTAAGCACCCTGCATTGATAGAAGCAACCTCGTGAGACCCTCTGCGTTGTTGTTGATTATCGCTTCGTCCACAAGGACCGGAACTATGATATTACATTTACATTTGTCGGAGACGAATTTATTCTATTACACGTTGAGAAGATATTCAGCATGAAAAAATAAAAATTCTCTAATAATATGCATATAAATGATTTATTACTATGTGAGAAAGAGCAAGATTCTTTTATTTCTCAGGTTTCTAACTTAAAAATTCTAAATTAAAAGTATTTGTATATTAATAAATTTAAAAAAATTTTTTATTTGTATAAAAAAAATAAATTTTATTCCTGGAAGTTGCAAATTTAAAGTTATTTTAAAATAATACATAATAGAGTGAATTTATCAATTGCTAAAATATAATGATAATATATTTTAAGTTTCCTTGGCCTACGTTTTAAATGTTAAACGTAAACAATTATAATAGTAAACGTGCGGATGAAGGATTATTATCACAAATATAATAATTATAAAGTTATAATAATTAGTTATATATAATTATAGTTATAATAATTATAAAGTTACTATTTGAAATTTTATCAGAAGAATTATTATTTTATGTACTAACTAATAAAAGTACAAAAAATAAAATTTAAAATTATGTTACATTGAAGTATTATATATATACTATAAGAACAGGTATATTTGTCAACACTTGTGAGCATATTGTTGCTCTTTTGGACTCTAATGTATTTTTAGGATTAACATTATAGGATAAAAATCTGAAAATAGCATCTTGCACGCACTGTTTCTGGCACTTTCGTCTGTGCCACCCTCGAATACGAGAAATTGGCGTATAGATTGCTGTTCTGTCGTCGCCTTGACATAAATCGACTGCGCCTGCGACGGATTAATTTCGCTTCGCGGTAATTGCACAACCGAAACGCACTCGCGGATTTGCAAGAGCCGGACTCGCTCGGGCATGACGCTGTTATTATGTATATATATTGATCGCGTAACAAGCGATCGCGGGCAAAAGTCGTGGGAGAACTCGCAATTCTGACGTGCGAGTTCTCGAAAAAAGATCAATAATTGCACATGTAAAAGTGTCTCACTAGATATTTAGAGGCTAAATGTCGTGAGATCAATCGCGTCGCAAATGTGAGGAGATTGAAAAACGGGAGTTTGAAAAAATTAATTAATAACATTGCGTTTATTATATAATGAGACTGTGGCAATAAATGATATTTCAGGGATTTGCCAATAAAAAGTTGATGAATTATGTAGTCATTTCAAAATATAATTAAATGGAAATTATAGATAAATTCGTTTTTCAGATTTAATTGTAGATACTTGATTAAGAGTATCTAACTTTCTTAAAAATTTATTTAACATAAAAATGCGTAAGTAATACTTCTGTAAAATCAAATAAATTGTATCTATCAGGAAGATGATATTAATGTAGTAAGTAAATACCACACTGTAAAAAATAATGTGTTTTATTCTTGTCCCCAATTTAAATACTTAAAGATGTTTTAGTTTTAAACTTTTCCAATGGACAAAACACTACGTATTTGGATTTAAAACACTATGCGTTTTGTCTATTAAAAAAGTTTAAAACTAAAATATTTTTAAGTGTTTAAAAAATGGAGACAAGAATAAAACATTTTAATACCTCAAAATTAAACACTTCTTTTTTCAGTGCAGTAACGGATATGCTGGCTTTTGACACAAGTCTATGAATATACCAGTTGCGGCAGTTGCTAATAAAGCTATAATTTTTTACGATACAATGTTCAGTTTATTATTTAATTTTCATGGATGATAAATATTATTACCGAAATAATATTTAATGGAATATTGTTTAAGAGTTTCAAAAATATCTTAGTTTTTAGTAGTAAAATAGTAATTTCTAATAAAAAATAATGAGTAAACAGTAAGCAGTAAAATTAAGAAAGAAATAAGAAATAATTAAATGATTTAAGCAATAAAGTTTGTACAATTTGTTTTCGTGATGTAATAATTTTGATATTACCTCAAAATTTATAAAAAAAAATTTATTATTTTTACTTAGTCATTCTATTATATAGAAAAATCTATAGAATTATCAATTGTACTTATTATTGTGTCTTTTTCATTTATACTTCAGTAAAATTGTATGTAAACAAATTTTTTTTTCTACTTGTTATCTTTTTTCCGTGTTTTTAATTTTTTTAACAATTGTGATAATTAATAGTGTTTAAAATTTATGAGACCAATAATTAATAATTTTATTTAAATATATGTTGTATAGTAATATTTAATATGAAACGATTCGAGTTTCGATTGATGGATGAAAGATTGAAGAGGGAATGAGGACACGACCTACTTTTATCAACGGCATTTTACGGACGTCGTAAACTACTCGTTTTTCTTAATTAGTCATCTTGCAATAATATACCTTAAATTCAAAAATAATCTTGCATTTTTTTCCTTTTATTTTGGCGTTTTAAATCTTAATGTCTCGGTTTGTGTCTGCAAAGAAGTGACGTTTGCGTCGCGTAATTATTCTTTATACAGATATGACGTATATTATATATTTGGCTTTAATTAAGAACATTGATATGTTTAATCCTCCATATAACGCGCATGTCCTTAAGAAAGGAATCATAAACGATATTAATTTATTGAATATATATCTGAAAATTTACATAATTAGATCTATATGATTATAATTTGTATGTAAAATCTATACAATTATTCATTTTCAAATGAATATCTTGTAAATATATAGATATATTTTGATATTTGAGATATGTTGAATAGAGCTGGTTCTATCTTAATTTTTGTAACATATAAAATTTAATTCTCAACTACCAGAACAACCATATGACCATGTGTAAAAGATATTCAAGTTAAAACATTGTGCAAATTTTCATGGTATTATTCTTTGATAAGATTAGTTTTTCTGAACATGTATTGATGATAGGCCGGCTTTAAAGCCTTATATAATCACGTAGTACACCACAAAAGAAGTTATTATAAAAATCGAAAAATGAAACAATTTATTACTTTAATTTATATAAATATTGTCATTTGCTAAACATAATTAAACAAAGAAATTAAATATAATATTATATCACGCATAAATCAGATCAAATAAAATATAAGTTTTTTAATTTAAAGTAATTTAAAAGTAATTTTAGAAATAATTTATTATGTGATAATTGAATTAAAGCTAAATCTAAATAAACTATCGCGTGATTCATGCAATAAGATAGCATGCTTTTCTCCGACATAGCTCGTCTTATTTGCTGTCATGTTATACACACATTGTGTCACTTTTAATGTTACAAGCTGGACAATAGTCACAATTTACTAAGTTTTAAATTAACGAAAGATCAGTTTTAATATATTAAATTAAGATAATAATTTATTTAAGAATTGAGCTGAAAATGACAAGACGAAATATATGCACATATTTTATATTTTTTCAACCTAAATATAAATTATCGTTAAAAAGAGACAATCATAAGTAACTTACAATTAGTAGATCGTAAAGACGTCTTCTACGTGAATTATCGTTGAAACTCATTACTCGATAAATCTGTCCAAACGTAATAACGTCTGCACATCGGTTCATATTTTACTTTTATCCCAAGGCACAATTTATCTTAATTATCAATCAATTCAATATGTTAAAACTATATTTCTCTTCAGAAGATAAAGAATTTTGTTCTAGATTTAAAAAAGAAACAAGAAAAAATATAACACAAGAAAAGATAAAAATATTTATAATATTTATAACCGTTATAATTCGCCGCAAAAATTGCAAAATAAACCAAATAAAGCAGTGAGAGAGCACGAACTCGCTCAAAAATAAGTCTCCCCTCGAGGTCTTTTCTCGTCAGAGATTGGCGCGGCCCTGACCCGAAAATTGCTCTCATTGCTCTTTTTGCAAATTGTTGAAGCACTACGAGATCGCGTCCTTGATTCGATAGGACCTGCCGGAGTCGCGTCCTCGCGTGTGACAGCTTCTCCTGCGGGACCGAGTATGACTCGAATAGACGATGACATCTCGGATTTGGCAGAGATCCATGCACGTGCCGAATAGGGATTCACGAGGTTTCTTGAGATGCACGCCCGCAGTTTAGCGTGTTTTGAGGTACAGAAAATATTTCCTTCCGAGATCTTTCTTCAAATCTTCCATGAAAAGGAATACATTTTTTAATGCGCGTTTGAAATTATTCTTCCATTAAAAAAAAAATGTTAGGCAGACGCGTGTAATTGTGGATTTTATTATAATATAGGATATACTTTAAGATAATTAAAAGGAACTTTTTTGTAATTTATACTGCACGAATGTATAAAATAAGTATGTTTCTTTACAACTAAACATTTATCTATTTCTATTATTTTATTTGATTTAGGCGCTAAAGTTAAATTTGCTTTAATGCGTCGAAAGCTTTTAACGCGTTTTGTAACATTGCGCTATTGTTCACGTTATTTATAGCGTAAGTTCAACAGTGCTCAGCACGACTATGTCAAGCAAGTCTTTACTCGACTATTGCAGCATTGATCGAAGTAGAAAATGATACATGAAGAGCTATTTGTGATCTACTGGAAGAAATTAAATTGGGTCATCGACAGATTGCTATGGCCCCAATTTATACGGATTTGAAACAGCTTTTAATCAATATAAAGTTAAGTATGACTAAAAACAACAATTTAATTAAAAATATTAACGGAATAATTTTTTGTTAAAATTAAATAGGACAAATAAATATTCTTTGTTTATATATAATATTATTTTTTGAAAAAATTTTTTTTCTTTAATAGAAATTCAAATACCTTCTCTCAATGAGTAACTAAATTTAACATTTATTAAAATGTTTTAAATATAACGTAAAAAGCCATGTATATTAAATTTTTTAATTATCTATAAAATAATATAACAAAAATAATATTAAAAAGATGCAAATAATAAAAAACTTAAAATTATTGAATAATTATTGAATTTGTAGCGATTGTTGCATTGTACAATGCATTCAGTATCAGTTTATTTTGGAAAATATATTCGATTCTATGTTTATAAAAAACAAACGCGGCTAAAAGTGTATTTATAATAATTTGAAATAGTGCCTGTCGCCACACGCAGCTTAATGTCACGTTTAATCTTGCATAAGCACTTTGTATTGAAAGACTTTTGATGTTGATATGTACCGTATTGATAAACGCAATATACATAGTTTAAACAATAAACATACTACATCGATAACAAAAGATAATTTTAAAAAAAGTATTCTATATCATTTTATCATTATATGAAATTTAATCATTAATCTCCTTTTTTCGTTTTTAAGTAATAAGAAATAAATAAAATGCATATATAAGAATTTTTTTGTATGTATAATCATATGCAATAGTAAAAAATTTTTGTAAAAATTAGATGAGAATCTGATTCAAATATAATAATTTAAAATTTCTTATATGTTTCTAATTACAATTAGGTTTACGTGAATATAAATTTAAATCAATTATAAAAGAAATTGTAAGATTTTCAGGGAAACATTCCGAAATGGAAAACATTTAACAATTAACAAAAGTCAATTTAACAATTAAATGATTTAATTTGCATGCCTAGAACAATGACATCGGACGTGAATCGCTTAGCTGTAGCTATTAAATCTACCGGTGTAATTTTGCGACGCTTATCGGCGGCGAGAAAAGCAGCGTCGATGATCATTATATAAGTGAGTCCGATATATGGAGCTCGCGTGCATAGTTAAGGAGCGTAAAAGCGCACTCCTTCTCGTAGCCTGTCATCGCTTTTATTTCGTCGAGCACGTTGCACCGGCGCGACGCGACGCGACACACGCTAAATTTGTACTATATAAGCGCAGCGGCGCGTCGAATTTAATTATAGCTTCCTTTAGAGAAACGAAACTCCGAGATTCGCGAATATGTGGAGAGACGAGTATCGGTCTTGACGAAATGCGCTTGTGGGTGGCATTCTTTAAACAGCGATTCCCAACCAATTACGAATTCCAAAGAAGGAAAGAAAGATGAAGATAATTATGAAAATGGCTATATGGATATATAATAGAATAAAAGAGAAAAACTATTTTTCATCAAAGTTAATTTTTATATTGCATAGTAATAGATTCAACTCCAATTTTATTTTAAAAAGAAAGTAAAAAGAAAAGACTAGTGTTTGCTTTAAATATTAAGGGACTTTTAAATTAAAATCTGATTAATGCAGCACGTAATCTACACAATCGATTATATTTTATAAATTAGAAATAATATTTCAATATTTTTCAATTTCTTTGTGTTTCAAATTGTGACGTATACTTTCATTGTTATTTGATAAATTACATAGTACAATATTATTTTATTCTATGTAACTTTGCAATTTAAAAAATAATACATTGTATTTTTTAAATGTAAACTGAATATACTGGATATAGAGAAAACTTATACCGATTAAAATAACAAATTAGTCAGACTAAATTGAGTGTCTCTGGCATTCTCGTCTGTTGACGAAGATGTTTTCAACTAGATCATCGATGTCTGCAATACCGGAATGTTTCGGAGAAGAAAAATAGAATTATTCTTTTATTCAAACTTACAATTTTTTTATTATTTATACTTGTTTGTGATTTTTATTTTTAAGTATCTCATTTATATTTAATATGTAAATACTATTATATATATATATACTTATATTTAATACAGTTTAATTTTTTATTTTTTGTATAAATTTTTTATAACAAAACGATTTAAAAGTTTTTTAATTTAAAAATTTCAAATTAAATTCTCAGTGATTTCTAATAAATAATCATATATTTTAAATATTTCATTTTTAAAAATTTCCGAAGATTCTTAAGACAAAGAATTTCATGCAAAGGATTTAACTGTAATTATTTCTTCACCTATTATATAATTTAATGACGAAATAAGATACATTTTCTTTCGTGCCAACGAGTTTCGTTCTAAAGTACAGAGTACGGCATCACTGAAGATCGTTATTAAAACTACCGTAATCAACCTGTAGACCAGGTGAACGATGCAGGTGCGACCAAGTAGGGCGGCGTGGCTACCGTATTCATATACATATAACCTGTTTTATTCCTACTATTCCCTTCCCTTCCTTCGCTAGGGAGATCTTCTTTCTCGATCTTTAAAATTTCATTTCTACGTAAAACTGCTCCTGTTAAACATGTGAGTGATAATGTCGCTTTACGTAATTTTTGCGTTGTAACTCGACGATTTATTGTGTAGTGTAATATATTCACGAAGATTCCGATCCAATGCTACATGCAATATTTACGCGTCACATGCATGTAAACAACTACGTCACTCGTTAATCGCATTTATCGAGGAAATCTTATACCGCTATACTGCGATTATCATTGCGTTTATTGAGTTTGTTTACATTGGTTTACAATCATTGTACATCTTTTTCTCTTCTTTTTCTCTAGTTTCATTCTTTCCAATTCAAAATATCAAATACATCGATGCAGTAGCTTATGTTTTATATTTGCATATTTGCATACATTCGTTTTTTACCAAAATTCTTACACTGTTATACACTTATATAATTTTTTTTATATTGTACTTCTCATGTGTTCATCAAATATTTTATTCCCGTTATGAATTGTTGATGACAGAAACCTTTTTAAATGATTCTTGAATTTATGTTTGTTAAAATCTTACTATCGACATCACTGTAAATAAACTTAAGTGACGAAAACCTAATAAAATACGTGTTGCAATGTATAATCCCTTAAATATTTTTCTCACAAGAGATCTTATTTCAAGGTACGCGTGATGACAAAGATAACAAGGACGATCTTGGCGAGGTCGATTAGTCATGAAGCGCTCACTTGTTATCGCGTATATGCGTTATTGTTCTCGGTAATTCTGTTGCTTGATAGCCTCAAAGAGAGAGATAGATAACTATAATGCGCTTCAAAAATCGACACAAAGAAGGTTGAGATGACGCGATCGATCATACAGCCATATAGTTCGCAGTAAAAGTTATTTTAAATATATTAACTTGACGTTAATTAGAATTAATAATGTTGTTAAATTTCAGTATTATAATTTTTAATTATCACAAATTTTTTGTTGTCACACTCTCAATTATATATATATGTTTATATATCTATTTAAAAAAAAATGTTTTTAAGATAGATTTTTTTCTACAGTTTGGAAACAATAAATTTAAAAAAATGGGGAAGGTATTATGAATATTTTCTTATGCGATATAAATAATATTTAGAATTTTTAACCAAAAATGGTAAAAGTGAATATGATTAATTATACGTTTACGCATATAATTAACTATACGTTATGTTGTCCGCGATCCACAAAAATAGTACATGTAGTGCGAAGAGGAAAGAAAAATTTTGTATTCCAAAATATAGTTTTGCAAGTTAAACATTAAAAGGCGTGAGGAATGGATGCAGAACGCGTAAATATTTATACGATATATCTCATAGAATAGACGTAGCGTGTCTCCGGATGGGACGTCGTCGATTCAAACCGATATCTCCAAGAAACGTTATGTAAGAACCGCTTCGGACTGGCCGTGAACTTAACGGCGTTGTCGTCGTGATCGTCGCAGTCGAACGCGGAGACCTCCCTTTCCACGCACTTTACACACATTCGGTGCACTCGAGTATGCACAAAAGAATACGGATTTCAGTACTCAATTTGATTCTTCTTATCTTATCACAATGACAGTTATATATACAAATTATTATAAGTAACGATTATTAAAAAGAAAAACAAGAAAAAAATACAAGGTATAGTAACAGTGTATATATATATATATGACAATCTAATTCAATTAATCTATTTATTAATTTAAAAATAAGATGGATATGCAAGATTGATGTACATTTATATCTTATTTTCTTTTTTTCTTGATATGACTATCGGTTTTACTTTTGATTCTTTTACTTTTAATTATTTAGAATACCAGTTAGTAAATGGAATTTCCGTGAAGAATAATTATATTAAAAATAGAATCAATATACTTACTTATTTTGGAAACAGTTAATATAATGAATGATAAAAATTAAGGGTAAACCTCAATAAACATAAAATTTGATAATTTTTAACTGTTAATGAAAAATTAAGTCATGTAGAATGTTTATCTTTGCAAATATATAATTATAGAATTATTAAACAATTATCAAGTTTATATATATCTAGAAACATATCATTTGTTGACCTATCTCACTATTTGTTTTTTGCCTTCTCCAGTATGTAACTGATGCGATAATTTATTTTTAACATTTACTTGCTTTTTGTATTTGTAGATAAAATATATAAGATATTTCGTGATAGAGCTAAAAAAAAAAAATATTTTAGTAAATAAAATTTTTCCACGTACAGAACAGTTAAGGGCTAAACATCAAACGCAATTCCAATCTCTGGTATTCGTCTCTAACGCAGAAACTTTTGCTTGTTTTTCAAGAAACAAAATCATTTCTACATCACTTTTCAGATGCAATTTTGACAAAGATAGGGTTCAAACATAAATGATATCCAGAAATCAGCGATATTCTCGAAATATTATATGTTCAAAATCCTCAATGCTAAATATTTTAACCAAGATTTTATCAAAAAAGCGAGATAACTGTCTATAATTTTAGATGATTTTTTGTATGAATATAAAAATTAATAAAAAGTCTGTTTAAAACTAAGTAATAAGTTTTTATATTTAACCTTATAGAATAATAGTTACATTTTATGTTATAAGAATAATTTCTTACGTTTTAATATATTTATTTAATAAGTCAACAAATAAAGTTTATAATTTTATCATTAATATTAATTTGCAAATGTAATATATAAAATAATAAACGCGACTAATATGTTGTTTGATTGACTTGCTTTTAAATATTTTATATAGAAATATTTTCAAAATATATCAAAATGTTTCCAAGATAATTTTACATCAAATCATTTAAACAAAGATTTTATTTATGTAAAAATTATCAATCTATTTAATATTGAAAAATATAAAATTGCAATAAATAATAGTTTACTGTACAATTTTCAAAAAAGTCGATTTTTAAATGTCATAGAATTTGTAATTAAAATGTTAAGTGACAGAGAAAACAGATGTCTGTGAATTTATTATATCGAGGTCAATAATCGAAGTCTCTTTAGCTTGGAGTGATAAAAGACTAATTGCAGAAGAGCGAGTGAGAAAAAAACTTATATGAGTAAAAAAATAAATCTTAGCAGGAAAGAATAAAAACATGTGTAGATATAGAAGGAAAAATACGGTATTATTAAAATGCAATAATATGTTTTTTAATATTTCTTAATTAATATCTAAAAAAATTAAAGAGAAAACGTTATTTTTTTAATAGTTTGTAAAAGAAATTGAGAAAAAAATTGCATTAGATCTGACGTTATTTCCAAAGAAAAATTAGTTTGCTATAAATAGCATTAATTAGTAGATTTTGAAATATTTTTAATTGATTATAGTTAAAAAATTTTTTTAAATATATATAGACGGTAGTTTTATTAAAAATTTTTCTTTTTTTATTTTAAACTTGTCTTGTACAATTGTTTGTTCATTCTTTTATTCCATTCTGCTAGTGCATGATTAAAAGATTATAAAATTATATCATATAAATTTTGAAGAAATTATTACTTGTCTAAATTAATATTATTATATCTAATACAGAGTTTTACAATTTTGTGATTCTTTATGTTAATTTTGTTTTATAATCATATATTTTGTTTTATAATCATATATCTTATTTGAATTGTATTGTATCTATATTACGAGTATTTCTTATTTTTTAAATTGAAATTACCATTTTAATATGTTTCTTCAATACTTAGTTTTTTGATATTAAAATTTGGCGAGAATTTACGTAAAATACAAAATAAAATAATAAATGGTATAAAATTACATATATGTATAATTACAACGCTATTATTTTTTAAATGATATATAATATGAAGGTAAATCTCCGGAATATTTTCGATAGAGTTACATTTCTCTTGCGTTAATTTACATATATAGAGTTCTCACTTTTGTTATATAGTTTTCGTTAATTAATTGCTATTTAAAAAGAGTGCCGGTTTTAGCCATAATTGCAACAATTTTGTTCTGTTGCTGTTTAATATTTCCACATTAAATCCATAAATATATCCTATTCTTTAAGCAACTACTTGCATTAATCCAGATAAAATAGAAATGTAGTCCTTTCGTAATAGAATGCTTTTTTAGTGCTAAATGTTCATGATTTTGATTAAAAATCGGGACAGATTATAAAATGCGAATGATGAATCAATATACTTTTAGTCTATCGACTCACCTGAAACATTATTCAGATTAGGTGTTTCGTAATAATCTTTATATAACCACTTCATATTTTTACCATTTGTTCGAGAATAGAAAAATTTTAAAATAGTGTCGCCAGATTTTTTAAGAATCGTTTCTAATGTTATTCCGTTGTATGGAAATAATTAAATTTGACACAACTCTCAGTTGAATTAATTAATTTTAATTTAAATTAAATAAGTCATAGAAGCGTTTCAAAAGACTTCATCGAAATTGTGACATTGATACGATACGCCAAACTGATAAGCAACGTGACTCAAATAGGAAACATCACAATTTGATGATAGATTATAATGATTCATAGTTGCATTAAGCAATAGTTTCAGATATTTTTTTTAGGTATTGTTATATTTATTAAGTAATATCAAAATATTTTTATTATTATTATCATTAATGTCTTACCTTATAATTTTTAATCTATTCTATTTTAATATAATAATTTCTTTTGTAACAAATTTTTTTATTTTAAATTATATTATTTTTTCCTAAGTTAATATTTCTTTTTGTAAGCATTTTTTATTTCTTAAACAACATAAAACATTAGAGAGATTCTCTGAAAGATATTTAAAAGATATTTAAAAGCATCGAAAAGGACTTTTGTATCTATGAAATTAAATTCACTTTTGTGGCCAAAAATTCCTACTAGATATAAGGTTTTTTATTAAATGTGTCTCATTTTTTTTAAACAAATTTCTTTATCTGTAAAGACTAAATATTATAAGTTTGCTAACTGTAAAATATTTTTATCATTAAAACACAGAAGATAATTAATAGAAGTTAATTAAAAATTACTAATCAATAAAAATCTTTTTTCTATTTCTAATCGATCCTATTCAATAAAATAAAACTTTTAAGCGTATGTACATCATGTTATTGATAAAAAGTACTGATATGTTAAATACGACTTAAATACAATAAATATTCATCGAGAGACAAAGATGCGCCACAAGAAGATAAGGTGATTTTCTTACCGAGATGAACTGCCAGGTTGTATCTCTCCAGTGCTTGACCTAGGTGACCCTTCCTCATGAGAATATCACCCTCGTGCCTCGCCCGACTGGCCTCCACTTCTCGTGGCCACCATTTCTCCACGAGTCTTTGCACTAGCACATTTGTTTCACTCACAATAGCGATTTTAACTCCACATACGTGACAGTTCTTTGACGGATCCACGCAGTTTCTGCAGTACGTGTGACCACAGCCGGCGGTCATTGGCTGATAGAGAGCGCCTTCACACAAAGGACACGCGAAGGATGTCTCGATCCTCCGTCTGGGGTTCGTTCCAATACCGATCATGTCCTCCAGGAGCGCGGTTGCCAGGTGTTTCAGTCTGTCGGCCGGCACGGACATCGCCGTTGAGCATCTGGAGTAGATCTCAATGGACTCCTTGACACGACCGCACTTGAGCAAGGAGTCACCGTAACCAAGCAGCACCTCGTAGCTCGATCCTTGTTGTTTCAGACATCGCTCGTACAGCTCGACCGCCAGGTGGTAGTTACGGGAGGTGAACGCCTCCTTAGCCAGTTCCGTCATCGCGCTGCTCCTCGTGCGTCAGTCTTCGGGAGTGAGAACAGAGTGTATCCTTTCGCGACGCGTTCTCTCTACGAGTAAATCACATACGCGCGCCGGATGTCTTCTCGGTAAAAACCGTTCAATGCCGGTTTCGTGATGTCAAAGACGACGCACATCTTTTGGAAACTACGTGCACGGGAATTACGCGCGGATCGCGTGACAAAGACACGGTCTGCGGAAATCAGGAATACAGTAGCACGATCACAGGTCACTTGACCCCGGAATAGATAACAATGATTCACTTAAACGGGATTCATCGGAATCGTCGGAGCGACACGCACAGAGTATTTGACAGCTGGCCGTCCACGCGTGGACTGCTCCGCACGTTAACGCGCGTGCGACCGCTCCATACGGCACGCTGGCGCACTGAGAACTGACGCCTCGGCTGTCATCGGTCGGCCGAGCCACTGTCAGAGTCGGCCGCTCGGTCGACCGTCAGCAGGGGATGGTGGTGGTGCGACGATGCTGGCGGCGGTGGTAACGGTGGAAGAGTCCAGCCGCCTCCGAGACACGAAGCCAGCGCCACGCGGCTTCGGATACACCGCAACGGGGTCTGGGAGGTCGCGGAGAGAATTACGGATCACGCTATAGAAGTTCGAGGAGTGTGTTGCCGTTTTACTGTTGCCGTACCGGCGCGGCGTGTCTGCTACGATGCGTAGGTGTTGTTGCCGCACTCCCGACGCTGCTCCCATCCGACGAGGCGTCGACACGTCACAGCGAAGCACGTCTCTTTGTCTGTTGAGTGTCCCCTAATCTCCGGTCCTCATTATTGAGCAAATTGTTATTGTCATATGCAACACGGTATGGCACGTGATATCCCTTTATCGTTGATTTTTGTGAGAATTTCTGTGATTTTTCCTACTCTCCTCAAGCATCTTCATATTCTTTCTTGATTTTTCCCATCCATTAGTTATTGCCGATAAAAGGTTTATTGCTTTGTTTGGATCAAACAGATGGTGAAAACCGTGATTGTTTCTTTTTTCTTAATTTTTTTTGTCTTTGATGTTTATTTTAGTTAATGTAAATTATAATAAATGAGTATATTGCGCTTAAATTGTAACTTACAGTGATTTATGATTGTCATTTATTATACATTATTTCGATCTTGCCTACGTATTCTACGTATTTATCTACGTATATAAGAAGGCATAACAAGTCTTCGTTGAATTGCTTTTATTTATTTTCTGTAGGTTCTATATTAATCATATAATTACGTAAAGCACGTAATTATTAGTTAGAAATACAATCTAAATTTTATCGGTTATAAAAAATTATAACTATATATCTATTCGATCCATTAATTTATGACAGCTGTTCGTCAAAATGTCCTTTTTTTAATATCTTGAAAATATTTAAAGTTTATATAAGTCTATTGAGTTAAAAACTCGCACTATTTTCTTATCACGTACAATTATATAAGTATCGATATCACCTTGGAATCCAATAACGTCAGTCAACGATTCTGTTATCGGTAAGCGCAACGACGTATTAAAAATCGCTTCGATTCCTCATTTATACTCTTCACATCCTTGTATTCGCTCTTATCAGAATCATTTGTGTACAAAGACCCAATATATAAATAATTTTTAATACTATTAAGTCCCGCAAATTTTACGAAATATACCTGCTTGGATACTTGCTACAACTTTAGCTCGATCGACCGGGTTCTTCCAACGGGAATGGTCTCGCCGGAATCAAGTCGGATGTGCACAAACTGTACGATGGCGTGTCACAGGGAGAAAGAGCGTGAT
Source organism: Trachymyrmex septentrionalis (assembly GCF_001594115.1). Classification (NCBI taxonomy): domain Eukaryota; kingdom Metazoa; phylum Arthropoda; class Insecta; order Hymenoptera; family Formicidae; genus Trachymyrmex; species Trachymyrmex septentrionalis. The sequence continues at coordinate 1,690,577 of NW_017305180.1, forward strand.
TGCATTGTCGATCTATAGCAACGTAGCAAGTATAACGAGCTCTTTATAAGGTATAAACTGCTTTTCACTGCTAAATGTCAGTCTTCTAGTTTCCAGAGTTCTCACTGAACATGAGAGGTAACTTTATTCCGAGATATCACGTTTGTCTGATTCGTGTAGATGCACGCATGTGCGTAAAGAGAGTACGCAGACGCCAAAGGACTCTTCTCCGAAATGAAAGGAGAGGGCTGAGCTGCATACCGCGAGGACAGTAAGGGAAAGGGTGACGAAGAATAAGAGATCAATATATGGCGAGTTCACGAGGTGATTAACCTCTTGTACCTATCGTCTATTTATGGAGTATTCTCTTTTGCTGTTTTAAAATTTAGGAAGAAATTGTTTTATTTAAAACCAACTTTATCATTTATACAAATAACAAATGTAAAAAATTTTAAAGAAGGTCCAGTTATACAATGTAATATTGAATATAAAAAATGGAATACTTATTCCTTCTAAGTTTTAATAATGTAAATACATATCGATATTTTGTTTTTTTGAATGCTTTTAAATAGACTTCTAACATACATATATATACTTATTAAATATACATGTATGTGTATATATACATATATATATATATAT
>NW_017305180.1:1691297-1697846 GCF_001594115.1 Trachymyrmex septentrionalis
CGTTATAAATTTGAATTATTTTGATTGTTTTGTAGTTCTAATTTTAAACCTGTAGCGTTAACTCTTTAAATAATGGACGTGTTTGATTAGTATGAATTTAATACTATAGTCTAACAATAGAAAATTTTGTAATCTCTTAATTTATTTTTTAATGTATGATTTTTCAATTAACAGCCCGTGCATATTATAAAAAGTTGCAATTTAGATCTAATTATTTGCCACAGATAAACCGCACAAGTGATACAAAAAACAATAAATTAAATCTAACGTTAATTTGATTGGATCGTTGTAATGTACTTGCATTATAACGTAATTACATCATTATATAAATAAGTTATTTATATTTAAAATTAATACTCTTTTTTAGTACTTAAGAGATGTCGTTATATGTATTATATACATATGGTAAATGGTATTTTGAAGTCTTCATACATTATCTTTTTTCTAAAAATCATTGTTTAAGAACTATAACAATCGCTCCTTTGTCACCCTTATTTGTGTCATTTACGCTGTATGACTCAATTGCGTGCATTCAAAATTATGTGCATAATCGTTATGCCAGAATGTGAAACGGATGACTGTCAATAGTCGGAATAATAAATACGCGTTTAATACTGCATATTCTTACATGATGATGATGCTCGAGATATTTAGATTACATATTCATGACACAGAGGACAAGCAAGACATAAGTAACGTAATGACTTTGTTGTTTAACAGTGAAATGTTAAATATCCAAGTAAACATTTAATAAATAAATAATTGGAACTTACTTGATTCACAAAAACATTGATAAATCAATAATTATTAAATACGGTTATTTCGATTTATTGAATATGTTACAATTTTAAGTAGTAGTGTCTTTCTACTGAAAACTGCAGTGACACACCTTTGGTCGTAATAATTTTCCATAACTGTTTTGCATTCTAAGTTCAATAAATTTATTTCCTAATTGTACGAGATGGAGTGAGAATATCTTTGGCTAACACGTATCTTAAAGATTTATTGATTAATGTCATTGCTCTGCTTCTATACACTTTTATTTAATGATTCAAAATATGGATACTTTTCAAGAAAATAAGTCGCTGTATGAAAAATTTTGGAATGAACAATTAATTGCATATCAAAATGCACAATAAGAAACAGTATATGCGTCTGGCAGTCTAGCGTTTCGTTCAGTCTGTAAACACGGCGATCGTTGCGGAGGATGCGGTCGAAAACTGATCGCGTCTCGTCTCGAAATCCGAAAAGCTCCGCGCGCTTAATCTCCAGCTGCATACGCGCGTTTATCTGCTGTCTTACGTAAGGTATTTGTGCCGTACAAAGAGTCACCTTTGCCGATCGCAAAACAAATTGTTAATCATCGAAATACGGCGTATCTCGCGCCGTTACGTAAATGGTTTACACACGACGAGGCGCGCCGCAACCACACGTCGTCGTACCTGCTCCTTTTGGCGGAGGAAGCGCTCTGCGAATTTTGTAATGCAACTTCAATCGTTGTTCGATGTAGTTTTCATTGAAATCACACACCACGATTTCTCCCGAGCCTACGTTTCTTTCTTTCCCTCGTTTTAATCTCACTCTCGCATCGTTTATGTTAATATTTTGATTTTTCACTCTTGGATATAGAAGACGTAACGAATAAAAATAACCGTGTGATGATTATGTTATCGACGTTTATTTAATCAAGTTACATGTAATAAAAAGGAGGAAAAGAAGTGCATATAGAAACGTCAATTAAATCAATTTCGAATCTACTTAATATATTATATTATAAATTTCTACAATTAAAATTACAATTTATACAATCTGTATTTTTTATACAACCCCTAGTATTTTAAAATTTAAAAAAGTAGATTACAATTTTTTAAAAACTGCTATGTAGAAAATGTTACTTATATAAAAAATAATACTTATATAAAAAATAAATGTTACTTATATAAAAAATTACATAAGTAAAAAAAGTATAATTTATTAATAATTGTTTATTCGAATTTCGTGGAATAAATATAAAAAGCGTTACATTTTGCTGTTCTCTCCTGTTTTGAAAAATTTAGTTTCATGTTTTATTTTTTGTGATATATATCATATTATTTGCATCAAATTATGATCGACTCTTTCACAAGTAATAATGATTGTCTCAGAAAGATTGTCGCGCACTGTCATATATACTTAGTCGATCTACCGCGCATACATTATTAAACATCGTGTTTCGCAATTAGGCACCTTACCGAGTCGCGTGTTTATTAGAGCGTTGAGTAATACTTAACGAGTTCAATACGATTGAAAAGCGCAAATACCGATTTGGATTCCTCCAATCAATCGGATACACACTACTGAAACGTCTTGCGGGTTGCACCATTTCACAAAAATGCGGTTAGAACCGCTTCGAGAGAAGCTATGATTTTAGTTACTTATGTAAGACCTTTTTTGTCGATTAATTTACAAAAATCAGATTGATTGATGAACTATTTAAAGTGGGCGTTATTAAAAAAAAATTACGCCATATAATAAAAACAAAATGTAACTTTATGTTTGCGATTAATAGTGCAATCGATACTGACGTATGATGCGTATTTTCATAATTCGTTATTCTTGATGATTTATTTAGATATTTATTATAATATCTCTCTTCGGCAAAATTAATAAATTTTATATTCTTATCTTTCTTGTTATTCAGTCGACGCATTGTAGCTATTTTACGAAGGAAAATCCCCATTAATTTGTCTAAAATTGCATATCACGTAACATGATTGTTACATAAACGTTTTGCGCTAAACGATGATTTCCCGACTCTCGTTATCAGCAGAGCGAACCGTTCGAATAAGACGCGATCGTGATGCATCGAAACGTGCGTTTTGCACGCGCGGGTTTTGTACGCGTGCGGCACGACCCGATGATGAAGACGGCTGCGAAACGTGGTTGCGTAAACGGGACTTAACCGCGCAAGAACCAAGAGCGAGCGAACGAGGGACGACGACGGTGCGGTCTCGCAAATCGGCGGGCGTCGCATAAAGCAACGCGGCATGACTAAAAATAAAGCGGGCTCTCGGTAAACAGTGAGCTGCTTTATGTAATGAATGAGCGTGAATCGCGCTCGTCGCGCGATACAGTGAAGAGCTATAACATCGGCGATACGTCACGAGTGTCCGTATTTACTGCGGCGATGAGACTCGCCGCAATGAATGATCGAATTCCGAGCAGCGCGTGTTTAATTAGAAGTATGGACGGGTTTTCCTCTTACGCGACAATTGTGAGAAATAATCAAATTCCAGCATCTTTGTATATCGAATGTTTCATACGTCGATTCTTTTAATTCGTGCTAAAATGCATGCGATTAAATCATTCGTTATTTTAATATATGATGTGAATAGCTTGTTTCATACAATAATAGACTTAAAACAAATTGAATCATTGTAAACATATGATAAAAATTTTGAAATGTTTCAAACATTATTCAAAATCAAAAAATTTGTTTAAAGTTTTGAATAGTTAGAAAATTTCAAATGCATTGAAAATTCTAAGTTTCGAATTAGTGTTGAAAGTTTCAAAATTCTCGAATATTGTAAAATTATACTTTTGCTTTCATAAGAGTTTATAATTGTTATTATGTTTTATCCCATTATATTTATACAGTTACAATTTTTTATCCAAGAATTTTAAATGTTTGTAATACTCGAATATTTTAAAGGCAAGATATTCTATATACATAAAATTTTTAACAATTTTAAGATTCTTTTTTAAAAAAATTTTTAATTGTGCATAATATTCAAAGTAACATACAAGTTTTCACATATCATTCAATTATTTAAAATATTTTAATAAAAGGATGACTTGTATATTAGTAATAATAGTAAACTAACATACATGACATGATAATTTTTAAATTTACGTCTGTACTTTTTACTCTATAATATAATAACTATTTCGATTTTTTAATAATCGAATATGGTATAACGATAGTTATGCAATTGTTGAATATTTCACAAACATAATCTTTTAGGGTAGATTATGAATTGAAAGAATTATATATTTTGGTATCATAAAAATGGCGAATTTAGATTAGGGATCAACAGTTTAAATACAGTTTTAGATATTCTTGTCATTTTAATGTGTGTCGACTAAGCTTTCTGTGAAATAAAACTCACAGCTTGTCGTGATGTAACGATGGTTACGTATTGAAATGTTCAGGAGCGTAATGTTTCACGGAAGTTCGGTCGTGCGAAAGCTCAAGATTTATACCAGCATCAAAGCTGACTCGATATGTCATCACCCTTCTTATGGGATTGTATATTTGTAGAGAATAATTTATTGATTTCTCTAAATATTTCTTCTTTGCAATAAGATACATTGGACGATTTTAAATACTCTATAAAAAACATTTTAATAAATTTATTTCTTAAATAAATCGACAGATTTAATTACTTAAAGTATGTGTGCTTCTATTGTAATCCGCACATTCTAATGACGTCTTTCTTATTGACGTTATTAAAGAAACATTATTAAGACGTCGTTTGACGTCTTGCTACATGGATAAATAAAATGATAATGGATTTATTTAAGTTTAGTAGAAATTAATTTAATATAATTTAATTAAAAAAATACTTTTTTTTTAACTTTTTATGACTCATTTTTTCACAAAATCTCTAAAGATAACGTTTGTAAAAAATTTTTTTTATTTTTTTTTAGTTCTCAGTAGTATAAAGATTTTACTGGAAATCTTTCTCCACACGTTGTGTTATACATGTAACTAACATATAATGCTTTAGTGACTTCGAAATGTCTATTTTGAACTGAAACGAAATACATAAAGTCAAACACGCGTGAAGTGTAGATTTCGTTACGCAGTTAATTATTAGTAGTGCAAACCTGTTTACGAGACGACACATTCACCTAACTATAAATATGTTATTTGCAGTTAAACAATATTTACTACAAGTATTTTGTTGCCGAAACCGAGAGCCAAGTATTTTCATATTTTCAACTACAGTTATACGCGCTGATGAAGGATTGAGTCACTAAGGAATTGCTTACTTGTACAATTAAAATTCTGTGTTAACTATATTAACTATATTAATTATTACTCTTTTTAATATGTAATTGAGCGACTATTTGTAAAAAACAAATTTTTGCAACAAATTTTTTATCTTTAAAGGAATAAAAATAAATAAAAACATGATAAATGTGTATTATAATGTGTACTTGTCGAAATATACTTACGTATTAGCAATGTTAATAAAACATATATACAAATGCCGATAATTGGTAGAATAAATAAATATAAGTATTTATATGTATGTTTACAAACAATTAATTGATTTATTTACATTTTAAATTGATTTCTGTTAACAATTTAATAGGAAAAATGTCAATAATAAAAGTTAGTATTCTTCTGAAGTCTTGAATATAGTTGTAATTACAAAAAAGTCGAGGTTTTGGAAATTAAAACGATAATTTTTTTGCATTATAAATAATTTTAAAAATGCAAATTATAACATCAATTTGGATTATTTTAATCAAAGAATAGCTTATCCAAAGAATGAATTTTGTATCTACATGATGGATTTACTGATTTTCTGATAATCCATTGCGAGTTTTGTAAGATACTTCATGATAACAATGCATTTATTTATCAATAATAAGTTGAAGTCGAGAAATGATCAATATAAATAAATAAAAGGTCATATTTGATTAAAACGGATCTTAGTAGCTAACAATATTTTTGCGTATTACTTATTAACAGTACTAAGATCCGTTTTATCTGAAAATGGCCTTTTTTACTTATTTGTACAATTATTTATATTTCTATATATATAATTTATGATAGTATATTTTCGTAATGGTTCTGTCTAAGTATTGTTACAACTCAATGTTATACAAATGAAACGTTAAGTTGGATTATTATTTTGCAGAATGCTTTATTCTGTTTGCCAATTCGTCTTATAAATCTAGCAATTGCATTAAATAAATAAAGCTTTATACAACTTTATTAAATAAACGTTTACTTTATTATATGAACATTTGTGAACAAACATTATATACTGATTCAAATCAACATTTTCAACATTTTTGAGACATTAGATAGGTACTATATTTACAAGGATTAAGAAATGAGATAGTAATAAACACATTTCCTTAATTTCGTTTAGTAGTTATAAGATTATATATTATATTTACACATAAGTGTGCGCGTTTAATAAAAAACCGTTTATTATTTAATTTTGCTCTTGCACAAAATCTTATTTTATTCTCGATATTGTCTTGAGATTATTGTGATACTAATATAAAGATTTGCACCGAGAAGCGGCATATAATCGGAATTATGACTCAACCTTTCATGCTTTTATCTATATGATAAACATTAGATATAAGTATATATATTACAATGTTTCCATATATATATATATATATATATATATATATATATATATATATATATATATATATATATATATATATATATATATATATATATATATATATATATATATATATATATATATATATATATATATATATATATATATATATATATATATATATATATAT
>NW_017305180.1:1697887-1699981 GCF_001594115.1 Trachymyrmex septentrionalis
TACAAGTGTTAAAAGGAGCAATTCTTCCGTAAAAATCTTTTTTGTTCATCTGCAACATAAATAAAACTACACACGATATAATGTTTAATAAATAAATATTTATTTATTAAATTAATGTGAAAATTTAATGTAAAAAATAATACTTATTTTTCAGAACAACAATTAATTATGCTATTTTATAAATTATTATTTAAAATTTATTAGAGATAAATACACAGTTTCTAGCTTTAACTTCTAATTTATAATAAAACGAACAAGAAAACAGAAAATTGTGATTTGCGTCATTGCAATTACGTAAAAAGGACAAAGATATTAATTACGTAATTGTATTATATATCAAAGATAATTAAATATATTAAATTGAAAATTATATTAATGAGTAAAGTACGATTTCTTTTATTGCATATATGTCTGTAAATTCGAACACGGATTAAACACGTGTGTACTGTGATCAACCACGTGCACTCGCACGTTCAAGACAGAGATTTACATAATGTCGTTTCATGCACAGGCATATGCAAAAATAAGAATAGAGACGCGACACAAATATAGAAGTTGTTGATCAAACTCAAATCGGAGCACAATTAATCACAAATTGCAATTAAATAAATCTCTATTTTATTATTTCTTTAAAATTCCTTTTTTTTTACTATATTTATATTTATATTTAATGATGTAACATATTATATAATTTATTATAGAATATATTATATAATTTTTCATTTACTTGTTTCATATTATTATATGTGTTTTTTATTATACGCTACATCTGATATTTTCTTTATATTCAATGCTGAGTAGTATTCACATGCATATGTGTACGCGCGTTATGTCACTGGCCCGTGCGAGAACAACGAGCTTCTCGAGTATGAGGCTTGCCAAGATGACGCCCTGGTGTTTTATAGTTCTGAGAATAATGAGTGTTTAGCGCTTTCGCACTTAAACGATATCGTTTAAACAAAGGAAGCTTACTTTGTGTCTTTTTCACGATACGATCTCTCATAAGCGATATTTTACACATGGAGAGTCACATAATTCGGGTCTGATCACGTGATTTTTCAATTGTTTTATTCACACTTTCACTTTTTTTTTCCGCTGTGCTTAACTGATTATGTCTTTATATACTCTTGAGTAAATAATCAAAAGTGATTTTAAACCCGTTTATTTATATTTGAGAAGTATTATTTTTAATACTTTGTGTTAAAATTTAAACTATTTCTGACAAAAGTAAAAGATAATAGTATGTTCGTACGATAATATTTCAATACTTAGATACTAAATATCTTATTATGCATGTTAATTACTTGCACTGACATCTATTAATTTATTGTTACAGAAATTCTTTCCTCATAAAAATGTAAAACATTGATTATCGAAATTCAATAAGATAATATTAAGAGTTTTTGAAAATTTAAACATTTTTTTCTTAAATTAAATATGTATTTAGTCCTAAAGTAATAGGATATTATTTAAATGAAAACATTATATTTTAGGATATCTTTTAGGATTAATCTTTTAGGATTAATCTTTTTTAGGATACGTTATTTATTAAACTATAGCTAATAACTATGTGGATTATAAAAATATGTATACATACTTTTTCTTCATTTCTAATGCATTGTGTAAGTGCAAATTACCTTTCATGCGTGATCGCCTAATACTGCTACAAATTTATATTGTTACGATTGTGGATAAAAGTAGCTTAGTCTGAGCACTATGCATTGCAAACTATTTCTAGTTACCAAACATGCTGCACTCAAGTTTCTGTTTACAACAAGAAATATTTTTGTAAAATGTTTAAAGGTCATTACTCTTTAAATTCTGTATTTTTTTTGATAAATATTTTTCAGTCATAACTTTTGAGTAATTAGGAATTTAAAAGTATATATAACCCTGATTCTTTGCAAAAATATATAACAATAAATAATAGTTAATTTTTTAAATTTAAGATAACATTATTGAAATGTATTCTACAGTGTGTGTCTAAAAAGACAAAAAGAAAGAAAAAGAGAAGAGAGAGAGAGAGAGAGAGAGAGAGAGAGAGAGAGAGAGAGAGAGAGAAATATTATATATTAATAATGTGTACGAAATAAT
>NW_017305180.1:1700081-1706310 GCF_001594115.1 Trachymyrmex septentrionalis
ATAATATGTACAAAATAATACAAATATAAAAAATTTAAATAATCTAAAAAATTTAAAAAATCTATATAAAATAACGATCTTAAAAATTAAAAAAATAATCAAATATGTTAAAATTTTATAATTTGAATACTTGAAAGAATTCTAATATAGGTCTATAATGAATTTATTTATCACTTGATTTTATATATAGATCAATGACAAATTTATTTATCTGTAATTTGTTATTTCTGTTTAGTTAAATGAGGCTTTACTTATCATTATATTCATATGTTTAATTTTAAAAAGTATTTAAGGCAGATAATTATTTTCAATAAAAATATCAATCAGAAATTATTTGAGTCGCCTCATCATTGAACTAATAAAAAAGATAAAATGTCGTAAACATGTAGCATTCTTATTATCTAACGGGCGTGATATTCTAGGACGCGTGCCGGTTGCAAATGCGATCATTTACAACGATAGACGTCAATGTTGCGAAGCCGTAACCGTCTTGCCTGTGCGCCGTCGATTACAATGATTATATAAGTATGTACATGCTGATATCTATATTGGCTTACAATAATTCTGTTTTTTTGCCTAATTACCAAAGCGCAAAATATTTCAAAACTTTAAAGCTTATTTTGCTTAATAAAAATTTTGTATCTTTGAATTGATAATGTGTAATACATTTCTTATAATTAATTAAATCGAGCACTTAAATTTTGCTTATCAAATGTTTAATTAAAATTTTATTAAAGATTTGTGATTTTATTCTGGCAATATTAATTTATACAGTAGACCAGCTTATTTACGTATATAATAAGATTTTGTGTTATATTTTTAAATATTTTTACGATATAACATCTAATATTTAATTGAGAAATTATTTTCCTTATTCACAGAAATATATTGCGGAGCAACTGATTATTTATTTGTCTTCGCAAGACGATGAAAAGAATAAAGTCGCGGTTGCTTGCACAACATGCCGGCTAGATACTTATGCCTATCCTCGTAATAATGCAATTACGAAAATGGCGCGATTACGCCTCCTTAGGCGAGCGTGACTTACAACAGGGAGTATTACCAGCAGGACATGATGCCAACATTTCTTTTCGTGAGTAACACTACGTTTTTTCGTGTGACACTAGAATAACCCGTTATTACAAAACCATATATTTATCTTATTGAGAAAGATTTATTTAATCTTTCAGACAATGAAAATGAAATCTGTAGAATGATAGCACAAAAGGTCGAAAACGTGCAAAAAAAATGGTGTTAAACGATTGGTGTTTGTCAAAACTTAATATTAAATGTATAACATAAAATTATATTGTTTTGTTTACATATCTGATTAAGATAATTTAATCTATATTATAATATTATATTTTTTTAAGTTGATATATGTAATTTTTATAATAATTTTAGCATAAATGTTTTTATTTTAAATCAAATACATTCAATTCAAACATGTATTGATTATAAAAAAATTTTTATTCTTAATTTGTATATATAAGTAAAGCAGAAATCTTTGTATTATGATAAGTCCTTATTAATTATTCAAATTAATTATCAATATTATACAAATTTGGGAATCTAAATTGTTTAGATGCAAGAATTTGATTATTTGGCTTACTTAAAAGACTTAATTTTAATGCATACTTTAAATCAGATAAAAATTTATTCAAACAAAAAGTTATATATTATATCATCTTTTTTGCATTAAACCACATGTTTAACTGTTTATTATAGAACAGAGACATATTGTATTGTTGCGTAATCATATTTCAGGTTTATGATAAAATCCAAGTGAGCCGTAGGTGATCTCACTTTACAACCTAAATTTATGCAACTCGAATGGAAATATGATTTTATGTAGCAGCTGAACTGTTTCCGAAGAGGAAAAATGTCAAGAGTTGCACACAAAATATTCAGAATACAATCTAAAAATCGAGCACCGAATAGTATATATTATTAGTGAATTTTATTAGCTTTGTATTTAATCATATACAGAACGATTATGGTTAAGTAAATAAATAAATTATTATTATTAATAATTTATGTCAATGCCATTTAATAAAACTGGTCTCTCCTCATAAAAAATAATTTTTAACGTAATAATTAATAAAGTTTTTGCTAAAATTATCGATTTAATAAAAATAGCCTTTCTCTAGTTTTCAACAGTGTAATGTAACTTGTGTTTCTACTAACATAATAATGTCCGCAATAATTTCATATGGTATGTGTGGTAATACATAATGTTTGTGCAAGCACCAATCATCAATTAGTCAGAGATGAAAATCTCTCTCGGAGAGATCAGTTTTCAACTGATGTGATTGATCTTCACTGAAACGTCTTATCAAATCGACAATCTACTTACATATCTACTCATATGTATAATTACTCATATATAATTCATTATACTTGATCATTATCTATATTTTACTTATAAGTTTTCGTTTTCTATATATCATTTTTTATTGTACACTGCAGAGATTTGCGTTATCGTTACACTGCAATCATCTTATGATGCAAAGCTGTAGATATTGTTGCAGATATTTTCTTCTATAGATCCATTTCCTCCTACAAGGTTTCGATAGAATAAACATATACATAGACATTCACTGGTGATTTATACGAAACGCGAAGTATCTATGTTTGCGTGGGCAAAGCGACTCAACTCGACAAGATGAAGCGTGTTGAAAATCAATTGGCATCGATCTTTCCCTCAGCATCTGTTGTTACATTTTAATGCAACTGGTTGATGTATCATAAAAACATGATCACTCGTACAATTGCAAACTACTACATAATAGTGATACTTCTTCGAGTGGTTTCACATGCTTGACGAAATATGGTGAGCTGTAAGCCATATTTAGATAGCTTTATGGAACAAGAACTACTTTTCAATACTAATTGCTGATATAAATTTATATTAAAAAAATTTATTAAATATGTTATATTATAATTTTGCTAACATATTATATTTTAGCCATGTTAGTGAAAAATACAATAATAAATAATAATTTTGCAGTTAATTTTTATTTGTATCCTATATATATTTTGCCTACACATTTATTATTTATAATCGGAAATTCTTTTTGGATTTTAATTTTCTAGTTTAATAAGGTATTTTGTATTACCTACATTTAAAGTTCAAATTATATGTGAAGTTTATACGTATCTCTAACCGGATACGACTGGTCAATAACATGTCGATAAACATGTCGAATATCTTACTCGACATGTCTATTTTACTACGGTGAATAACAGAACTGTGTCACGCAACTTCAGCGAATTATCTGAAAAATATTCGTATTTATATTTATATCGAGACACCAACGATCGCTTTCTGAAATCTTTTACGAAACGTTGCACATATTGTGTCATCTTGATTTCTCGCAATTCTCGCCGAGGTGGGCCGCGAACCACGAAGTTTCGCACACACGAAGCTTAGCCACACTCGTTACATAAGCGGCTAAGCGATTACGTGTAAGTCCTGATATGTTCCTCCGAATTTTATGAGTCTTTCTCTCTGAATTATCTTCTCGTTGATTCTACAACGTCAACTCTACTTAATATAATATATTTGTTGTATAATTTTTTATAAGTTTTTTAAATTCTCAACATATCTTTTTATCATATCCATATCATATTTATCACATGGCAACTTTATTTCTTGTGTTATTACATTTTATGATAAAAATTAAACAAAAACAGCCAAATATATGTCATTTCTGTTGCTTTTGCACTTATTGAAATTACATTTTTCAATTTAGTACTGTCGATTTTGTAATTTGCAAGCCAAGGCAATTAGGGACTTACGTGGCTGCTGACTAACGCTAAACTTAATCGTTATATAATCAGTCGTTTAATATCTACGCAATGCGCGCGCGAACGAACGTATGTAACATCAAGGTTGACTAAACTTGAGGTAACATCAAAAATCTTGCGTAAGTCATTCACGCAAAAGTTCGTACCAATAACATCTGTGGCTACGCGTTATCCATATGATAATTAATCTCGATCGGATTTGTTTATTTAGCATGATTTCTGTAAAGCCGTACAAAATTCTACTATTGCGCAATCATGGATTATGTCACTATCAAGCTTTGGGATAGCAACTGATTAATTCAGAAAATCTATCGTGTGAACATTGTCTTGGCAGAAAGATTGACGGATAATTTGCGATATATCCAATAATTTAACACAAAATTTTTAATTTGCAGTGTTATCCAGAAATAAAAAAAAAATATTATTTAAAAAAATGTTTTCTTTGTCTTAGATGTTTCGATCATTGAATAAAGAAAAACAGAGAGTATAAACGTTTCTTAAAATAAGCAAAATGTAATTATCATAGCTATGAAATACCATTACATAGAAGCATTTACCTACCATTTATTTGTAGCATTTTGCAAGCCATCTAAAGACTTTTTCGATAAAAGTGTATTTTAAAAATAGATATTTACTTTAAAAGGAAACAAAATTAGATGAAAACAAACAAAATGAGTATCAAAATTTGGAGTGAATGTAGAATTGTCATTAATATAGTGAACAAAAAAACGTAGTTTTATTTTTTAACCAATTTAGAATCAATTTCTCTAGCAAAATATTGAAACTTGTTGTACAGTTATAAAAATAAAAGTAAAAAAAAATGCGAAATATTTTTTATTAAAAAATTATTAAAAAAAGATTGAAAATTGTTTAAAAAATATACTTGCAAATTTAATTTAGCAATTTAAACATAAGAATACATTAATAAGAAACGGAAGATTTTGGCTATCGTTTTAGTTTGTCGGGGGAAGCGAGATACGCTATTTAAAATTGTTTAATGTTTTAAATTTTGGAGATTATTGTAAAAATTTATTTTAAGAGGAACATTTGAAAATTATGTTTTAAATAATGATTCATAGAAATAAAAACTGATGTTTCGAATTATAATAAAAAACGATTAAGTAATTCATCTGCAATGCGATAATCGTGCATGATTATTGTACACGATCGGCACGATAGGTTTGCAATACGAAGAAACATTGAGATGATAGCTTGTACGCGATAATACATTATTAGAGCATAATATTAATATACCATACAGTGTTTTGCTCTGTGGGCTGGCAGATTTCTCGGGCGATTGCCTCGTAATTGCGAAAACGGCGCGCGTTTGCTCCAGCGTGTAGGTATCACCGGAGAACGGACGAAGGAACGGGCTAAATTGGATCGCATTACGTAAGTCTGCGGGATTAAAGAACCACGGGACAAATCCGTACGACTCGCCACGATTAAAAGTGTAGTAATGTTCGTTGCAGTTCAACACATACTCTGCATTTCCTACGTTCGAAACAAAACTTTTTTTCACACCGTAATATGTATTTGTATTTCACGATGCATTCCGATCTTCTGAAAAGTATTGTAAATACTTTTACATAAATATATCACTGGCGTTAAAATTAATTATTTAAACTCACATTTATGCATAATTTTTAATCGATCAAGCTGATAAAAAGTACAAATACAAATACAAAGACGTGCGGCGAATTTAAAATATACTGTACATTCTCACTCAATCATTTTCAAATCTATTCTTGAATTTATTTTATAATTTACAAGATTATTCTTTCTTCCAGATTATTCTTTTTTCTTCTCTAACAGAGAGGAAAAAATTGCTATAAACGCAAAAAAAATTACAAAATTTAATTGTCAAATTTGTTTGCTGTTTGTAGAAAATTTTGTATATTTGATAAATATTTTGCATTTGTTAAAAAAAATTTTTATAACGAGTAAAAGAAAACAATTTGTTACATCTGTATGCAAATAATTCTACGATCCTTGTATTTGTAAATAAAATTTGCTGTTATGGTACAGGATTAGCGTTCATAGGAAATTTTGAATACTAAAAATGAAAAAAAAAGTATAAATGAAATAGAATTTTGTTATTTATAATATATAAGAGATATTAATCAGATCTTGTGCAAGCAATCTAAAAATACAAAATCATCTAAGATATTCATGTATATATATGTATATTTTTATATTGCAATTAATATTTTTATAACTGATAAATGTGTCGTCGAACAAAGATATTTTATTTATTTTTATGGAAAAAATTGTTAGCTCTTATTATTTATACACGAAATTACAACACGAAATTTATTAGGAATTAAGAACTTAACAAAATAGTATTATATTATTTCACACACACACACACACACACACACACACACACACACACACACACACACACACACACACACAC
>NW_017305180.1:1706338-1711240 GCF_001594115.1 Trachymyrmex septentrionalis
ATTTATTATTTTATTAGGAATTGCGATCAATTACTTTATTATATTGTTCAATACAAATCAATAAAATATCTGAATACAAGAATATTCTTAGCGATTTCAATCATGCAATGTTCTTGTCTGCCTGGTCACTCTTCGACAGCCTTCGAGCGTCCTTCCTTCGAACAAAGACTTGTTCCCCGATCGGTTGGCAAGCGAGAAAAGAAAAGAAAATGAAAGAAGGTACGTGCTGCGCATCCCATCGAGCTGCATAGCTGCATCCTGCTCGGATCTGACCTTGTCTGGGTGTTCACCCGACGTTTAGCCTACCCGCCCGGATCGCTC
Organism: Trachymyrmex septentrionalis; assembly: GCF_001594115.1. Classification (NCBI taxonomy): domain Eukaryota; kingdom Metazoa; phylum Arthropoda; class Insecta; order Hymenoptera; family Formicidae; genus Trachymyrmex; species Trachymyrmex septentrionalis. Next base: position 1,706,660 of record NW_017305180.1, read on the forward strand.
GGTGCTGGTCCGCCGTTGTGACTTCGAGGCCGAACCAGCGACGATTCGCCTGCTTATGTAATATGAAACGGGTCACGGCCAAACGCATAGCCGAAAAGAGCCTTTCTCTGCCTCGCCAACGCGCAACATCAGGAACACAGACGCGATCATATGAGATCGCGACGGTTGATCTCGATCACTTGCATTCCTACAACGATGAGCCGTGCGATTTCGATTCTGTGCCAACAAAATTCACTCATTGCCAGCATAACAAAAGGTTTTCGAAATAGTAATTAATGTGTGTGTTAATTATACAATATTATTTTTAATACACATTAAATTTGAGAACTTTTAAATAAAATATTTAGAAGTACATTAAAAAAAAATATTAAAAATTTTAAAAATAACTGAAAAAATATAAAGAATTAATGCATATATATATATATATATATATATATATATATATGTTTTTATTCGTATGTATCATTTATTCTAAATAGATATAATATATATGAATATAATTATTAAATGACAATGATAAATATAATTATTGAATATAATTATAAAATGTAATTATTAAAATTATTTTGCATATTTATTATTAATTACTAAATTTGCTTATTGATTCAAAAAGAATAAGACTTGTATAATTGTTTTTGTTTTTGCTGACAGAAACATATATTTAATGAATGTATAGACTGTGTAAATGTAAAATGTTTACAATGTGTTCGAGTTTGGATTCATGTAGGTTTACTAAATGACTGTACAGATCAGTCTTCCTTGAGGGGATACATACATTTCAAATTGCATTAAATTTATGCATACGCGTACGGATTATATAAGATCATCCGCGTTTGAGTAATCAATGATATCGTTGCTAACAGTCATCGATAAATAACGATAGCTTAGCTTATCGACAAAATGTTCTATTCGTCTCGGACTAAAACGCGATTACTTTATCTTTGTCCCCGTTTTTTCCGCAAAACGAAGAACATCTCGTAGAAATAGATTTTTTCGCGAACTGATAGTCTTATACGTTGTTGGCAGTTACATTTCCGGTATAATTAGAAAACAAATTATACATGATAGAAACAATTATACATCGATATTGCAATAACAGAAATATTCGGACGACATGAATATTATATTTTTTATTCAATTGATTATGCGTTCAGAAAACTGCTTCCTTGAGCTTTACACAAGCAAACCAATATGTTGCGTATAAAAGTGCGCACAGAGTGGAATGTCGATATGGAATCAGCATGTACAAAACTTTTTTTTTTTGTTCTTGAAGGTTGATCAGACAAAATGTGAAATTTACGAGAGCATATAATTTATGTAATTCTCGGCCTGGTCGTGACGGTAAAATTAGAGACAATCTGGAAGCGCATCGATCCACACCGAAATTTCGTACTCTAACACGCGTGTCATTGTCTCATTCAAAGAAAAGAAGCATCGTAATATAGCTCCAAGGGGAATGCGGAGTGTTGTTATTTTCTTTGCTCTAAAGTAACGAAGAAGATTATAAGAAACCGCACGTTTCCTAAAGCCACATCGTTAAATTAATTCGGCGTTTATCCAAGTTCTCGTAATGCTGCCTTTTGTATCAGTAGCCAATCTTAAGCTTAATTTTGTAATCTTCATAATTTCCTTTTTATAGTAGATTTAATAAATTAATTTGCCGCGATTGATAACTTACGTAAGATTTTTGCAGAGTATAATTTATATTAATTAAAACTAAAGTATACATTTGAACATTTCATAACATTACAATTACTTACATAATAATTAATTATTTTTATTTAAAAAATAGTTACGATATTGTTAATAATTTGGAGAAACTTTTTTAATAAGAAAGAAAACGTATTTTGTTGCTTAACATATTTGCGACCATGTACTTAATTTTATGCATTGTAACAAATATAGCATTACCTCATCAGTTAACATTTCTAATTCGCGAAGTACTAACTCGATCGCTATCATTGCGATTATCGATTGTAGATGTGTTTAAATGGATAACAGTGGATTGAATCTATTGCTTACAAACTGTATCTCCCAATTTGTGACTTTTTCAGAGAAATCATTGCGAGTAAAACGATTGTACCTTCATGTACGAGGCGCGGAATCGACGGGCGCGCAGTTACCACGTATTTCATAACTGTTTCCAACACAGTGACGAAGGTACGTAACCTTTCATGCGCGCCTTCCTATTGTAGAGCGTCGACGCTCGACATCGGTGACGAAATAGCCCGGCGCTGTGCATTACAGCTGCTTACATATGGTTAACCGCGAGTCAGAGCGCGAATCGACCCGACCTCAGGCATCTCGCGATCGGTATTACGAAATCCACTGAGATGCACTCCCTGTGAGAGCGGACATTTTTGTCTCGATGCTTCGCACCTACCGAAAGTGTCTAGCAAATGTTGAGGTAGAATCTTTTAAATCTTTCAAAATGTTAACATATACGCGAGCGATATCCTTTCTTTATCTAAATTTTATAGGTGTGTATGTGTGCGTGTGCGTGTGCGTGTGTGCGTGTGTGTGTGTGTGTGTGTGTGTGTGTGTGTGTGTTACAGTCAGTCTTAATTTTAAATAAAATTAATTAAGTAAATGTATATACTTACTAGTCAATATATAACATTTACGTATAGCCAATATATGTACTGCTACAGCAGATTGCAAGAAGTGTTGACTGTGACACATACACACACACACACACACACACACACACACACACACACACACACACACACACACACTTATTGGAATATTAATGGAAATATTAATTAGACGATATTGATATGAATTATTCATGTTATTAACGAGTATAAAAATGTTGCGTAAATATCTTCATGTTATGCTAACATATGAAATTCTCATTAGAAAGATTCTCATAATCATAACGCAAGAAAAGCGAAGTGTTTGGGATAATTAATATGTATCGAATAGGGAATTTACGAAGCGTTGCGCAAATTTAATTTGATTGTTGTAACATAGTTGTACTTTCCGTTTTTGTTTTCGCATTTTTCTTAACTGCAGCTGAACAATTGTTTCAAAATGCACTTAAACAAATTTCGGAGTGACATAAAATTAAGTTGCCGTCTCAAGTTACATTAGTCAACGTTAAGTATCAGTGAATCACTTTCCGCCCCCTAAACGGATGACCTCACTTAACTAAGAAGTTTATGAGTCAACGACAATTTCTTATTTGCGAGCAGCCCGTCCATTTTGGAGAATGTCGTTTTTGATTAGAATCGTCAATTGTCAATGTAAATCTCTTCATAAATCTTTTTGTAATTGTAAAATAAATTTTGAATTAAGCTGCTGCATAGCGAGATGATGTTCTTTGTTACCTGCTTCTTCATTGCATAATGGCTCCCGAGGTTTCTGATAGCCAGCCAGTTTGTGTATCGCGATGCCTCTTGTGCTCTCGTGTACCATTATGTAACGTCAATGCCCCACCGAACGTGTGGTATTACCATATTACGAGATTCCTCCTCCTCTGTTACTCGTCGTACATGCTCTGCCCTCCTATTTCGTATCTGTTTTAAGGTGTGTTTTATAACGCCTTGTTGAGAATGTCAGATGATTGCCTAATCCGCAGTACAATGGAGACGTACATACATAACTTTGATTTTTGTAATCAAGCTCAAATTGCAAGATATTGCTAAAATTCTCTAATAAATGATTTTTTAATTTTAGGACAGTTTTTTTTAACAAAATTATTAACTTTTCGTCTTTTTTAAAATAATTTTTTCAGTTAAATTGTGAGATGATGTGTCACGAAGTTTTTAAGATTTAAAATATATACTTACATTGACAGTAACAATTCTGACAATGATTGATAAATTTGTTGAAAATTATTTAATAGAATCTTTTAAAATATATTTAATTAATTTTAAAATATAATTAATTAATTTACATATAGTCTATACGCTGTATAAAACTTTTCTAGAATTAATGACATGTAAATAAAATTTTTTAAAATTATAAATATTATTTAATAAATTAAAAAAATAAAAATTTATTATTAATTTTCACGATTTCATTATTCATAATCAAATTGACAGAATGCATATTTTTTATTATAGGTCTCTACAGTTGTTTAATACAAACTATCGTATAACTATCAGATAACATTCAATTAAACTTCATTATGTTTTTTATCTTTTTCATTACATCTCTCTTTCATTTTATCTCTTTTTCTTTATTTCTTTTTTAGTATTCGAGCATTTGAGCATCGCGCGACATGTATCATTAACCGACAAGCTCACAGCACGCATGTTATTATTGCACGCTCTATATTTAATAACGATTAATCGTGACAGACATATCTTTGGTGCGCATAACGTTTCTTCACTTTTATTGATGTTCATAAGAAATCTTGGCTTTTAATTTCATGAAGAAATCAATCAATTTTTAAAACGCAACATGTTAGCCATGAGATTAAATAATAATGGAGAAACATAAATTGTCTTATATTTTCAAAACCTTTTGATATAAATATAATTTAAATTTATTTCTATATTATTTTTAATTAATTTATTATTTGAGTATTATTATAATTTATATATATAATATTATATTACTTATTATAATAGT
>NW_017305180.1:1711603-1722112 GCF_001594115.1 Trachymyrmex septentrionalis
AATATTATAATTTTGATATTTAAAGTACGTTTTTCATAAAAATATTACATATATATATTTCCAAAAACTAATAAATTTACTTTTATTTGAGATTTTTATTTTTATAACCTGTGCTTGAGAAATGAATTACTAAACGAGATATATCAAAATTATCATCATAAGTGAAGAATCGATAAATCTATGGTCGCGTTATTGCTGTTTTATATAATTAATATAGGACATTTCCTTGAGCAGTCTTTAATGTCTTGATGTCTAAAACAAAATGTATGATAGTTTGACCTATATTATATAAAGTTTTGAAAGTACCTTAAAAAATTGCAAATTTTCACTAAATGCAAATATTAAAAATAGACTTGACTAATGTAAAATTTATAATTATTAATTAGATATATAGATTTATAGATCATTAGTAACACATTTGTTTGTCATTAAAAGCATTGATCAAAACCGACAGTTAAGTAGACAATTTTTTATAATTTTTCGTGATTATAACATTATAAAATGGATGGAAGAACATATTCTTATTAATGTCAAAATATTTTATTATCTTATTAATAATTGAATATAAATTCATTTTATTATTTTATTATTAAAAATATAAATGCATTTATCTTGATGTAATTACAGGAATTACTTTTATAATATTATATTTTATATTATGATTAATGTAAGGGAGATTACAGGTTAAGCTAGAATTAAATCGTGTAAGAACTTAATGTTCTCTAATTCCCATAATTTTGATCATATTGTAATCTATACACTACAATTTTCCGCTTTTCCGCTATTATCACATTATCTAAACGATTCAATAGAACCTCATACTCGTTTTATTTTATACAATTTTACACTGATAAAACCGATTTTTTTAGTTGTTAATCTTAGCTTTAAATGGTATAATGGAAAGGTTATAACGCTGTTCGTTACGCAAACGAATCTCCCAGGACATTGCCTTGGCTGCTTTATCCTTGACGACCACGTCAACAAATGGCGAAAGGATTTAATTAGTTACAAGTGATCTATCGACTGTTTGACCCCCACCCGCTCGTCGCGACCTTTATCACACCTTCGAAACTTCATATTACACGCATTTCTCACGTCACATAACGCATTTACAGTTATGTGTGATTTATACTTCTACATTATATGCAATCCGCGCGATTAATATTCGCGCGCTTCTTCGCGGTATTCTTGCGGTACTCCTATTGAGAATAATTAATTCTAAAATGTCTACACTAGGATCTAATACTTCAACTCTCACTTACTTTCGTAATATTTTTACTACAACTGATTAATTTCATATAATTCTTTAGTAAAACTTTATTCATTTATCTTTATTCTTCATTTGCTATTTATCTCGAAATAGATCACATGTTGTAAAGTTCTCTTTGTGAATGCAAGTAATGTTCGGTATGAATGCTACCGATTGTATGTATAGTGCATTACGGCCTGATGGTATGCTTTCTTTTTTTTCTTTGCTCGCCAGATTCGTCGAAATCTTATAATATATCCTTAACTCTCTTACCGAGAAGAAGTGCCTGCTGTTTATCTCCGTCGGCGACGTATATATCACTAGCAACATCCCATCATTGCAATTTGCAGCTCGACGCGTCTGCAGCCTTCGGAACTTCTAAGGGCGTGACACGTTTAATAATGACTCATACATGATACATAGAATGTCAGATGTATGCAGCGTTAAAAGAATATAAGGGGATGAAAACTAGTTTCTTGAAGAATATTTAAACATCGATTTTTCCTTATGTACATTTTTATAGAAGCGATAAACTTTTAGATCTTTAAAAAAAATGTTAAATAGAAACAACAAATTTTTATACTTTAAAAAAGAAGTTTGTTATATTGATGCAAAACGTAAAAAATTAAAAAAAATGTAAGTAAAAATTGTTGCATCTATTATTTATAAATAATAATCTTTTTTAAATTAATATTTGTGTCAAAATTTAATACGTCAAATTCGCCGAAGAATTAAAGTAATAAAAGGAGGGAGTACACGTTATTTTGCGAAATTTTCTAAAAGTGACAGTTGCGTTGAACTGATTCGAATTCTCAGGAGAGATTTTATGCGTTGACTCAAATTATAAGTTATATATCTGGAAAAACCAGTTATATAAAACGCTCGGAGCGCACGATGTAATACGATAATAATATTATGCAATAATCATCAGTTTCTTTAAAAAATTTTGAATATAAAATTATTAAATTGCTTTAATTGTTTTATTAACAAACGTTCGAACTGTATGTTTTTGTGGATTGTACTTATATTATACAAATAACTATATTATTACACATACTCATATAAATGTATTCAGTAAAATTAGAATAAAGTTTCATATTTTGAGACATAAATAATACAATGGCCATATTTATTTAGAAATCAGAATATATATAGAAAGTATGAATATTTTTTGCGTAAATTTTTATCAACTATGATATATAGACATTAAAAAGATTCAAATTCAAGGAAAATTTTATATTCTAAAAATGTTATTATTCTACTTATTGTAATTTTTTAATTTTTCTCTTCTTTTTCTCTCATTTTTTATTAATTTTATTAAATAAAAAATTCTAAAATTAAATTTATTATAATTTGCTTGACATAAAAATTCTCAATAAAAGATGAACTAAATACAGTTATTAATGTATCTTCATAATATTTTCCAAAAACCTTATTTGTTCTTCATAATACACAAAATATTTAATAAATTGATGATTATATTATGTGATTAAGTACAAGATTAAGTACATTTACTAATTTGTTTTAGCCTATTTATTCTAAAGTAATCTACATAAAAAAAGGTAATTTATATAAAAAATGATACGAGTATACTTACTTTCACAGTTTTGCTCCGCTGTTAACCGATGCTTCCCAGATCTCTCTTTTCCTTCTCTCAAATTGATTGTTGCACTCATATAACACAACACTCGTAAGAACATTAATTACAATTGTCTGTATTAATCATTACAATAGAACAATTATTCACATTTTACACAGCACTCCCAACATTAATTGCATATAATATGTACTTTACTATTTTATATTGCGGTAGAATTCTATTTCGATGTGCGATTGCGAAAATAACGCAAAAAAATGAAGTTCTATGATTCGAAATTAGCAAGCTTTGTAAATTAATACAACAAACATCGATCGTTTAATACTCGTACACCAAGGGTATACTAACTTTCTATTAAATTATCTTAATTTTGGCAATGTACATAAAGAATACTAGGATGGTACAGTATACATCAAAATGATCAATGTACATGTATCAAAATGATCAATGTATATGTATCATATACCTATACGTTTATACGCATCGCCGAAATTAAGATAATTTAATAGAAAGTTACCAATTGTAGAAATATTAAACAATCAGTGTAGACTAGGATTATATTTCAAGATACTCACAGTGTATTGTTTCACGTTTTTAATGCAAAAATGAGAACAAAGATGAACAAATCACATTTGAATGAAGAATTCAAGGATTGATACAAGATATATTCAAATTTAAGCTTCGAACATTCTCATTACCCATCGTTTAAATTCCTAAGTGAATAAATTGCGTATATTCTGTAATAAAAATCACCAAAAATTTGTAGTCGTTAATCGCGGGAGTTAATTAATTGCACGTTTGTAATTAATTGATAGTTGAGTTAATTGTTCGTAGGAGACATTTCGATAGATAATGCTGCGACGCAGAGCGGCATACGTGGTTGCCTACCAACATGAGTCTCGCTGCGTGAATGATAACGGCGCGCGCGGTAGCCTTGGGTATGACGCCTCGCCCTACCAAAACAATACCAAGGTCGTACACAATAGGCTGTTTTATTATTTCAAAATGTTAACGTTATTTTTATGAAATAATTAGACGAATATTCCGTTCTTTATTTTATAAGATTCTAAATCGATTTTGATAAGAAAGCTGTATTTTGCAAACTTGTCGACATCATTTAAAATAACGATTAATTTCATTCGATTAAATGAACGTTTTAAAATAGAAATATTGTTAAAAATACTAATCAATACTAATTAATGAGAAAATTTGCTTTAATTTATAATAAATATATGTTATCAATCTAGCAAATTTCAACACAAGCATTACGTTTTTCTTTTAATTTCGATATTAATTACTGTATTTAAAAAAAATATTATTTAATAACTTATTATTTAATAAATAAAATGGATTTTTGTTTTAAATACAAAAATTATTTATTAAATTAATTTATGATTAATATACGCTCATTTAAATTTGTTAAAGGAATGTATCTTATCACAATATATATATTATTTTATGCTTCTGTTATCTTTATTCCATATTTATAATTACTTCATTTAATTTGTATTTATTTCTTTGACATCGTTTATTCATAAAAATTTGATATTATCAAAGGCTCATATGTCAAATAGAAAACGTTTGCAATTTAGAGAGCAATTCAGGTCATTTCGATCTCTGAGCACGCAACTATATCTGCTCGGAGAAGCTCGTCGAATGATTCATTCGACTGATTTCTAGAAACGGATACAGGAAGTTTATATACATATCTGTATGTATGTATATTATATAATAATATATCGTGCGATCGCGGAGAAAACACGAGGATGCACAACGATTCGCAGATATTCGCGGCACGTCGTTGCGTTTCACGCTTGATCTGACGAATTTGTAATGAGGGACGCTGTAACGCCTTGTTACAGAACGACCGGTCACGTAACTTCAGCGCGTTAAGTAATACTTTGAACGTTAGACGTTACAAGAGGTGAGCTTTAGTGTTCAGGGGGAGTAAAAACGACCAAGTACTGTCGAAAAAAGAAAAGAGAGAGAAGAAAAGGAAAAAGATTTGGTTAAGATGGTGTTACTCCGGAAATGGTATAGCTATCTATTAGTTACACCGGACGGTTTTCTTAGTTACGTGTAATACAATACGGAACGATATTCTACTTATGCTCATTCTCAGGCGACGTTTTAATATTATATATGAAACTCCAGATTTATGCAATTAATTTTTCTTTAAATGTAGCTTTAGAATCGTGACGTCATTATATCAAAATATTTTTTAAATTAATTATAATTTACCATTAAAATGCTTTTTAGATTAATTACTTAAAAGAAAAGTTTTGAAAAAGATAAGAAAATTTTATAAATATATAATGTATGAAGCAATTTTACAGTTACAATCATTAATTATTATAATATCTGTAATTTATTTAAAAATGTGTTAATTGATTAAATTAAAAATTTTCTGTGCATTAAAAAATTTTTCTGATACTATTACCTACGCGTCATTAATCAACAAAAATTAGAAGATATTTCTAGCAACTATTATAGGGTATTGTTTATAATTTATTGTAATTTTGAAACTAATTAACAAATATAGTGTTTGGCTTTTTATACATATATAAAGAAATTTGTCTACTTCGCGACATCGTGACGATATAACCCGGTACTGTATTATGTAAGATTATACAGATCGTAAGATTGTGAGGTCGTTATGCAATGGCCATTAATGCGTTTAACGACTCTTACGTTGTCGTATATTGCGCGGTTTTGAGTTTTAGCGTCATAATGAGAGCCATTGAGCACAACGTCAGATTTCATCGTAAATCGCAGCGATTCGCAGCGATCTTTTTACAGTCTGCCGATCTAAGTATTGTGATGCGGAATAACAGCATTATTTTCTCGCCTGGAAAATCAGCGCTTCATGGTCGAATAGTTTTATTAGTCTGCAAGTTTTGTGAATCGTCAGGTAAAAAATCCATTGTCAAATTGTCTCGCACAGTTAATAAGCGAATTAGATTTTTTAAAGAAATGTTACGGGGACTCTGCTAATTTTGTAATAACACATTTTTTATTTAATATACGTAATCATGATACATTCTAGCCTGTAAATTATTATACTGAAAAGTTAGACAATAGTAATGTTGCTTTTATCGGACTAATGGACAGATATTTATTAATTTTACATCACTTTTACTTTATATGACATAATACTTTGATATAAAACATTAATATAATAATTTCAACTAAAAATACTCAGTAGCGAAGAAAATTATATAAATAGTTACTTAATTAACATATTGTTCACTTAATATTATATAAATATTAACCTTACAAACATTAAAGCAATATGTAAAAAAAATGAAATCGTGAATTGAGGTAATATCTTGAAACTACTCATTTTTCAGTAATCTCTTACGACATGCCACATTTCCGTTGCCGCACGTGGCCGTATTGCAACTATATTACTGCACTAGCTAATTCAGTGTTCCCCAACTTTTTTATCTAGCAAATTTTAAAGCTATTTGTACTGCAATTATTCAAAGAATGTGTGTTATTTACAGAAATGTTAAAGGTAATAAAATTTGCAAATATAAAGAAAACTAACTGTAACAAATGCATATATATACTAATGCAGAATCAATGTATAGTACTAGAATACATAAAAAATGAAATAAAGTAGTAATTATTTTTTTTTGTTTTTAAATATTAATCTGCAAAATTAATAAAATAAATTTTATTTAAATATTAATATAATTTGTTATTTTTTTAAAATAAAAAGTATTTAAATATCTTGTTATTTCTTGTATAAATATTCTATCACAAAATTTAATATTTGAATATAGAAATTTTTAATCTTTGTGCGATATTTTTAAATATTATTATTTATTTTTTGTTTAATTTTTTATAGTAATTGTATAATGTATGAAATTTTGTGACTGGAAGACACTGTGATTTATCCGCACGCGACTCGCGCGCTTGAATGCCATACGATCGGTTGTCGATTTGTCGGATGTGTGGAAATCGTTGTCTATTCTAAGTCATAATAGTGTATTCGTTTGCGGCAGTGTCGAAATCGAGTGAGTGCCGCTTATTACGCTCATTAATGAGAGCCTCGTTAATGAGAACTTTATCATTGTCATCGAGATATGTTTTGCAAAGTTTAACAGTCTTGTTCTACATTTTTTCTAGCTATCATCGACAATAACTTGTAAAAATATTATTGATAAATAATTATTACGATTGTGACATAAGCGAGGAAAAATTTAATGACTGCTTGTTGTCATTTTTAATCTATCTTTCTAATCAATGCAGTTGATCTGTTGTAAAGATAGTAATAATACAAATTATTTATTATAGAGGCATTTTATTGTAATTTTCTTATATCCTAAAACTTTTCAATGATTAATCGTTTTAAATAATCATAATTTACAATTGCTTTAATATAACAAATATGAAATTTAATGTATATATATTTTTAAGATGTTACGTTTTTTTTATTTTAAATAACTGCATAAATAATACAGTATACTAATTCAATCTACATATATTACTACAATTTCCAAATTAATGGAATTAATTTTTTTTAATCATAGAATATATAAATTTTGTTTTTATTTTTTTTTTTTAAAACGCTTTTCATTCTAACTTTGTAGTTTATAAAAGCATTTTATACAATATATTTAAGATTGAAATATAAAGATAAATCTATTTGGCACAAGTTATGTCACGTGTTAGAAGCGAATGATAAACGCGCGGTATATTCCAGTTAATAGTTGCACAATACCGCGTAATAAAGCGCGGTCCGGAGGCCCTATGATCGTTGCATAAGTGCGCGAAAATAGGCGCTTATATTAACGAGAAGACGTAATACTTCTAACAATAATAAAGCATAGAAACGCAGGAGAAGTTGGATAAAGCAATAGTTAATTTAGTCGCTTTTATGGTGGATGATTCTGAAAATACTCGCGTTTCTATAAAAAAAAATCACGTAAATAATTATACGTTGCAATATTAGAAGTAACACGACCGGAAATAGCGATCGTTAAAAACTAACGGAAGTCGACACGTGTAAACGCTGTGACGCTTCGAAATGCTTACTTAGAACGGCGATAAAACAGACATATGTAGTTATACATATACAAGGAGAGATCTATTACCATAAACTGGGTTAGTTTAGCTTTTCTTATTAAACCGTCTAAAAATATTCACAGGTTAAACCAATAATTTTAGATATTCTTAAAACTTTTTAATGCTAAAATATCTTCTGTCCAACTATTGATCTGATTTTGTAATAGCGTACATTTTGTTTTCTAAATTAGAGCTGTTCAGTCTTCAATTTTTGTCTTTTATTAAAGTCAAAATAAATTTATCTTATCAACACAAGATGTTTTCAAGATGATCCTGAACACTCTTGAATATTTAGGAACATATGTGGGATATGGTTAAAACACACACACAATATATAATATAAAACATAATAATGTAAGTATTAATTATAGGATGAAAATTTCAGGACGTCCTAAGTACTAGCAAATAAGTGCCTAAAAATGTTTTTAATACCGTCAGAATATTTTAATCTATAGTAAAGTCCTAAAGATATCCATCCTTGGAATCCTTGAAATATATCCTAAATTTGAATGCAACATAAAGAAATGTAATTTGGAATGTAAATTTAAAATTCAAAACTGCATCCAGTGTTATAACAAAATAACTTAATCTGAAAATTTAATATTCTATAAAAACAAACATTCTAAATATTGCACAAAATATTAATTTAAATAAATATGTATAAAATATGTAGATACTAAATTGCGAACTAAATATATTTTTTAATAATGTTTTAACATATAGAAGACACTTTGCTTACTTAAAAACAAATACAGTCACATTTAAAAGTAATGTTTGAGTAACTATAATATTAGTTAAAATTTTTAAGCAGATATATGCCAACGATTAAATGAATTCCTGTTTAAATAAATGATTCATGTGTGTTTTTTCGTGCTGTTGCCGCATATTGACGGTACCGTTCGCACTAGAATTAAAGTAAATCATTTGTAAAATTCATTTGTATTTGCGCTTGCTTGATTGGCTTAAGACATCGCTTCCTGTATCAATGGCGCGATGCAGCATATACATGTGTGCAGCGTATATTCAGTAATCGGCCATAACTAAGTGGCGTGATATGGTTTTTGTTGACTACAAACAAGTGGAAATCTATGTGAAAGTATTCTTAATTCGATTTGACAGCTGAACCATTGTATCTTAAGAAGTAGAATATATTGTCGTATTATATTTTTCTATAATTTCCTAGTTGTAAATAATATCGCTTAACAATTACACATTTTTTATAATAATAGAGCTTGAATTTTTTGTTTTGTATGCTTTTAATCATAAATATATATTTTTTTCGAGATTTAAAAAATTGTTTATTTATATATATAATTTTACTATTATATATATAATTTTAGAATTGAAATTCTATATCAATTAGAGAATCTTTTAAATTACTTTTTGGTAAAGCATCTTATATAGAGAATATCTTCATTAGCAATGTTTACGTAAATCGTGCCGATGGATATCTCTGGATATTCTCATTGAAGAGCAGGCAACAAAAAAGAAAAGGAAATCATATGTTACGTGTCTTGTTTATCAAGTGTCGCTGATGCGTGAGATATTGACTGTCTGAATGCATAAACGTGCATAACCATTATAACACGTATATAAAGACCATCATACATAAAAAAGTTTTAGTTGTAATCATAAGATTTTAAGCAAATTGCAACTAATTAATAAAAATTCTGAGCTTATGTTTTTAAATCTCTAGATTCTTAATAATTATTTGATATGCTTACGACTTTACAATTACGACTAAACATTTTTTATATATCATTTTTATATATCTATCATAGTGGTTACGTTCACGCGTTCACATAATTAAAATTTCACGGTACGTAATAAACAACGCACATAATTATAAATTTAATTTTATACTGCTTAGTTTTTTTTAATTTGTTTCCTTTTTTTGCAGTTACATCTAATCTTAAATGCCGCGTAATTCTTGCGCACCTATTTAAGGGTGAAAGGCTACCATCGCGGTGTCGGTGTGAAATATGTATATATCTCTATTCATTCACGAACGATTTCAAAATAGTCGCACGATATGTATACTATTTTAATGGTTATGGTTATGAAAAGTTGCACATCGTGCCCCTGCAACGTTTATTGCGCGAACATTACGTAATTCTTATTCAAGTAAAAAAGAACTTATTAAATTTCTGTTACATATGGTCGCAAATTGATTACGTCGTGATAAACTGTTGCGGAACAAAATAAAAATCCAAGAGCTATGAGTGGACACGGTCTTCTAATGATTAATTCTCTAAGACTCATAAATTAAAGTCTAGCTCTCATAAAATTATCGTTTCATGTTTTAGTTGAAAACTATAATAACAAACAAAAAAATATATAATGATAACGATCGTATACTATTTTACATAAAAAGGATTAGATAATCTTTACGTTCAAAGTTATTTAAATTTAACTGAATTATGCAAATATAGAAATATAGAGATTAATTCCTCAATCTTCAGTTTGTTACGGAAATTGTATACTATTTCTTTTAGTGTTTCTTTAAATAATGTATAATGCAGTTTAATTTCTTTTTTGTTGAACTATTTATAAAATATTTGAATATTACATACATAAGTATATATATATA
>NW_017305180.1:1722212-1738095 GCF_001594115.1 Trachymyrmex septentrionalis
TGTAAAGCTAAATTCTTTGATATAAGTCTTTTGTAAAATGATTGACCCATTCAGAATGATTAAAAAAGAGTTCCAATAATAATAAATTCGAGTATTCTTAGTTGCATATAAAAATATATTTTATATATTTTTATTATACAGATGACTTTACATTTAAAATGATTTTATAATAACGTTAATTTATTTTAGTTATTTTAATCATGAATAATTTGTGATCTAATGTAGTATATTCAGATAATACAGATAATGAATGTAAAATTTTGAATAAAATTTAATTAAGTCAAAAATTAAAATAATATGTTAGAGATTAATTAATTAAACATATATATTTTATTGTAATTTTAAATTAATCTTTATCAATGATATTTTATAATGAATATTAATCCGTATCAACACATCGTTTATTAAATGCTATTTAGGTTCGTATTTATTTTCAATATTTTTTTGAATCAATTCGCATAATTTTTCTGTATTGCTTTCGCCGAAGTTGAAGTCATATTCATAAATTATCAAATTAGAGAAATTAACAAAAATGACTAGATCTTAATATATACTATATCTGTGTGTGTGTGTGCTGTTCATATATAAGATTTTTCACCAAAGGGATCAAAAAATGTGTGCTTGCTTGAAAGCAATCTAACTGTCCGCATACCAAAAATAAATCGGCGATGTTTTCTTAATTTGCTTCCCTCCTTGGTGCCTTTCCCTATAGCGTTGGCTACATTGTACAACGCAATGCCGTGTTACTTATCGATCGCCTCCGTTAACTAGTCCGTTACACAACGAACCATAACTATTGCCAAACAATAGATTATGCCGCGGCTCCGCGTCGCCGCTCGGTGTGTAGATAGGGTAGGGACTATCTTATGCAAGCGTTACATACATTTGGTTACATTACCGTCATTACGTAAGGCGGATTACGAGAGGAAGGGAAGGGAAGCAACAGAGAAGGCAAGAGATAAGAATTACATATTGCCAATATATTTCGAATGAGCGAACGGCAAAAGAACGCATAAGGCTCATGAGCACGTGGATCTTCTAACGATCAAAAAGAATCAAAGGATAACTTCGCTGAAGCGTTTAAATATTTAGCTAAATACACATCTGAAAATAATTTTGTTGGATTATCAAAATAACTACGTAGAAATTTCAAATATGATGAACAATATTGCAAAAGTTTTGACATTTTAGCAATCAGTTCAAGTATCCTACATAATTATTTTGATGGTTCAACAAAGTTAATATCACATCTGTATTTCATTAAATTTTTAACAACTTACTAGATATTTCAGTAAAATTGTTTTTTTCGTGGGTGATTGTAGATATCGGGACAGATTGCTATTGTGATCATCATTTACAAATGTTCAGTGTTTCAGATAAAAAACTTCAAAATTAAATAATTTTTATATTATACAAGAAAAGACCAATTTTATTAAATCTAAAAATTTAACCAGATAATATAGATATAAAAATAATTTTGCTGAACAGAATAGTTATGTAAAATGCTCAACTATAATGATAGTGCAATATTGCAAAAAGTTTTGACATTCTAGCAACCTATTTAAGCGTCCTACACAATTATTTTAATGGAACAAAAATTATTTTTAGATCTATTATTGAGCTAAGATATTTTAACAAAAATGTTGTTTACGTATAGAAACGAGGTAGTTTTTATAATACACAATTTTTTACATATTACATACAATATTATGTATTTCTTATATTACACACGTACACACGCGCACGCATACACATACGAACATACATATTGGCTTTAACAGAATTCAATGACTTCCTTAACTTAATTTTAGATTGTTAAAGATATATGTACCTTGCATTTATGAGAATTAATTTAATTACAAAATAATTTGAACTGCTACAGTATGTTATTTGTAATATTAAATTTATATAAGGAAGAATTATTATCTGAAAGAGAGAAATATTTTATTAATATATCTATAATTCTATACAAAAGTAATTTAAAAACGATGCGATTGCCATTTATACATTTAATATGCCTAATTCAATTTAAAGTAAAGAAAAAAAAGTTAGAATTGTACATCCAATCTTAGAAAAGAATTACTATACGATTCTTCTTAACAAAATGAATAAAGAAAAGATCAGTACTAACTAATATAAAAATATAAAAAAATACAAAGTTACAAAAATACATGAAATTTTTTATAAACATCTTTTTTTATTTAAATCTTTATGTGAAATCATCTTAGAAAGTATATAATAATTAATATTTCTTTTCTTCTATCATTTATTAATAAAACAATTTCAAAAATATTCCTTTTTTATTTTGCATATTTTATTTTAAAATTAAAAACCAATGTGTACACAATCCCAAATATACAATTCTGCAATAGCTACTCAATTGATTTTGAGAATGCGAATCATAATTTAAATATTATTTGAAAGGCAAATTAGTTTTCACAACATTGTTGCCTTTCTTTGTCTTTATTCTGATAGATCTAGGAATCTGAATAATAAGCCTTTCCTGGTCTTTCTGCAATATGATAGAAAATGATTAATTTGTAGAAATTTGTGAAATTTAAAGGATTAATTTAGAGTTAAATAAAATAATTTCTTAATTTATATAGTTTCCATTAATAATCTGATACATATTTCATATATCATGTGAAATTATTTTCTTTTTATATCAAAACCTTTTTATAATATAGTATTATTTAATTATATATCCTAATTATTTTGAATCAGAAAGCTTTGTCTATATTTGTCATTTGATACATCTAAAAGTAATCTTTCGCAATAACCCTTTTGTTCATCATCTCGTATTTCGTTGCACGTATATTATTTCCTGCAGTATCTGAATATGGTATTAAAAGATGTCTTTGTTTTTATCTCTAATTTCGGACTTTTGTTTTTATTTCCCTTTAAGCTCTTATTACAAATCTCACCGGTTATTTACAAAGCCAACTTACCTGCTGACTTTGAAACAACTCTCGCATTACGAAACGGCACTTCTTACCTTGTAGCATTCTAGAAGAAGGCAAGGCGCAGCCGTTCGCGCGTATAAGAGCCGGTTGCATGAGCGTGTAAATATTTTGCTTATACGATTGGCGATTTACACGTTGTGTTACTCACCTGTTGTCTTCGTCTCAAATAAACGTTCCACGTTATGTAAGCGTCTACGTTTGACTTTTATATAACGTCGCGACGTATTATTGACGAAATTGGGCGACGGCGTTATTGGTAGCGGCGTCACTCGTACCTTCGTCGACCTAGAAAGGCATAAATGGATTAAGATGTGTTTGCAGAGATATGCATAATATGTAATCCCGAGAGAAAAATAGTTTAAAGATGCATTAACATTTAAGGCTTTTATTTTTTAATAATATAACTATTGAATACTTGGTACGTATTTAATTTTTTTTTTATAAAAGTTTGCAATTACATAGTTTTAGTAATTGATACTTTTATTGTACCAACTGAGAATTAGTTACCCGTAGTGGTATTACCTAGTTAAGATGGCAACAATAAGTTAGTGTGTCAAGTTTCGAATTTAGATTTTCTTATTTATTTTCTAGATTGTATTTATTCAAAATAGTTTATTATGATATAATTATTATATAATATATTAAATATAATCAGTATATAATATATTAAATTTGTAGATTTTTGCTTAAATCTAAACTAATCTAAATAAATTTATAAAGATTGTTATACTAAAGTTGATAACCGACAAATGGTTAAATTTCTTCAATCACTTTTTGTCTTACCGAATTTATTTAATAGATTGCAAAACTAATTTAGCTACGAGACTTTAAACAATAATACCTTTACGATTATTTAATTTATGCATTGATAGTTTATCAACTGATGGTAAAAAGAGATTTACAATCATGAGATAATAAATATAGATATATTATGTCAATCAATAACTTTTTTATAAAAATATTGTATCAAACATATTCAAAATTTGTAATAAAATAAATTTTACAAGAAAATTTTTTTATTACAATTTCAACAAAAATTTTTTAAATAAAATTTTTCTATTTTTATAAAGTATAAAGAAACAAAATTTATTTTTCGTATTAGTTTATATATGATATAACAAAAATAAAAATTAAAACAGTTAAAAGAGATATTTTTAAACAATATAAAAAACACAATTTCTTTCTTAATTTTTACATTTTTTTGCATCTAAATGATTAAAAACAGAGAAATAAATACAAATTTTCTTTTAACTGTTATTTATAGAAAGATTTGTTATTTAATTTGCTTAATATTATTATTTAAACAATTGTCGCAAATAAAAATTATTAACTGTTAATCATACTATTATCTATTAGGTTACAAATAATTTTTGTCAAATTTTTACTTATTGTTAGGTATCAAATATTTGCTTAGATTTTTTAAATAAAAAAAAATTTTGCAAAATTATAAATTTTTGAAAATTATAAATAAATACGTCACATTCAATAAAAGTGTGAAGGTTTAATTAATATCTTACTTATTTAGATAAAAATCTAATTCATCTTCTAATTTATATTTATCATGAATTTACTGTAAATTTATTTAAAAATTTACTGTATATTTATTTAAAAAATAACGAAAGAATTGTTAAACTATTATAAATGATATACGATAGTGTTCCTCGAAAAATAAAGATTGATATTTTTCTTACTTTGATATTTATCACAATTTCTTAGAAGTAATACCATCACATCGGCTTATAAAATTGAAATGTAATTTAATTCGAGTCTGAAAACGAAAGGATTTTAAAGTTAATTTCAGGATTTAAAGCCTTCGTAACGGGCACTTTCCTTATGAAGTTAAATGACCATCCATTTATGACCTTGTGATATATCCTTGTGATATATCCCTTGTGATATATATCTTTCTTGTGGTATCATCTGTTTAATAGAGTTTGGAAGTTAGATAACTTTGTAATAATTTGGATATATCGCGTATTGCATACATAGTTCACATGATTAATAATTCACGAAAGAAGATAAAGTTTCGTAATTTTTTCTAAAAATAGATTTTGTGCGGAGGAATGTGTAATATATGTAAGAGTAACAAATAATATATATATGTAATAAAAATATTTCTTTAATAAGATCATGAAATTATTTACAATATAAATTATTGATAATATAAAAATCTATAAAATTAAGCTTGATTAAAGGCAATGCTTTATTTTACATTATTATACTATTATTAATTTTACATTATTATACTGTATTTTAATTTTGTTTTTATTGAGGATGTAAAGTTGAAACATTTAACATTGTTAATTTAATTTTATGTAAAAAATATTCTTTTACTAGCACTAAACTTTTATTTAGAAAGATTAAATAAAGCAAAAAAAAGATTATGTTAGAAAACATATCTCAGAATTTGTGTGATAGAAGCATGAAGGAGAGTCAAAATTAAAAAGAGAGTCAGCAAGATAAGAAGTACGCAGTTTCAGAACAAAAATTATATTTTAGTAATTCATAAATTCACATATAAATATACAAATTTAAAATCGCTCAACATTAAATAAACCCGACGTTTCAATTTGAGCTTTTTCCAGTGAGTAAAAACGAGAAAAAATTGGAGGAAGCTCAACGAATCCGCATCTTTCTCATGCATATTTAGGTATATATACATTATGCATAAGAAAGATACGAATTCGTTGAGTTTGTTCCAATTTTTATTCGTTTTTATGCGCTAAACGTGGCTCAAATTTCAGCTGAAACGTCCTTTAATGTTGTGCAATTTGTACAGGTTGTGAATTTATAAATTATACTAGTTTACAGCAATAAGTTACATTGAACCATACAAGGTGTTTGTTAAAATAGATTTTTGAAAAACGATACTAGAAACGATGCTGTAAGCGAAATTTCAGCGGCATATCCGGTTTCTGAAAAAAAGATTTTTTGCGATATTTGACATTCTTTTGTAAAAAGATGAAGATTATCTTGAAATTCTGATTACAAATCATGATTATTGTTTATCTCCTATAACAGTAGTGCTAGAATTTTGCAACTTTTGGCGATTTTTAGCTTACAAGGAAAGACTCATATAAGTATTTCACAGATTTCGATCAACAATGATTGTTCTGGGGTACCAAAAGATAATCTCTGTAGAGTAATAAATTACACTTCTATTTTTCAGGAAAATCGTGATTTTAGGTCACGACGATGGGTCGCTTTCAAACCTGGAGAAATCGATAGATATTTAAAAAACGAGTAATTTGCACTTCTTTGAATGTTAATGATATGTATTTTAATGGAAATACGATTAATAAATGTGATTGTGGTATAATACCAACGTTTATTCAATGCGTATGATATAAAAAGACGGTAAAGAAAACATGCTTTGCATGATTCTATGACAATTACTACCTATCATTATGTGTATTATTTTGCCAGAGAGCATTGTAAATAAATAACGAGAAATAAATATATGTACATTAAAAATTAATTTTCCTAATATACATATGGACATAAAAATTATTCGATTTTTATTGCAAAGATGTAATTTACTGCTTTACAAGCATTATTTTTTGGTGCCCAAAAATAACCATGCAAAAGCTGGTCAAAATTCGTAAAATACTTTATGTGAGTCTCTCCTTGTTAGTTTCTTAACTCACCAACCTGTTTATAATATGGAAGATTTAAGTACAGAGTTCTTTAAAATATTAAATTTTTCGCCTATGACAAAAATCATGTATAATTTCTAATTTGTAATTTGTGATACTTAAAACAGACTATACAACTTTGCTTTAATAGTAGAATTGCTCTCAATTATAATGTTATGATTTTTATTATAAGTATGATTCTTAAGTTTGAATTAAATGGAAGAATAAATAAATAGAAGCAGATAATGATTGTCTAAAAATAAATCGATGAATCAAAGTTCTTTTTGTAAAAGATAGAACTGGAAAGGAAAATTATTTTGTTCATTTAGCAGTAAAATAATACTTTTTTTATAGAAAAATTGATTGCAAGAATAAGAATTTAGATGTTTGTCTGAAAAAATCTATAATTATATTAATTTTTCTATATAATTTTTAATACTAAAGTTACATGTATAGCTTATTACGATCAGTCAATAAAAATACAAATTATAATATATAAAATAATTAAAATTATCTGTATATGTAGTATATGTATTTTTTTTATTAACTAATGCTTTAATCTTATTATTAAATTAATAAATTTAAAGGATAATGTAACAATATCATAATTAGAAAATTAATTACTTTAAAAAAGAAATTTTTTTTTTCAAAAATAACTGATTACGTCAAAGTTCACTATTACCAAAGTAGTCTTTAATCTTGGTTTAACTTTCTATATTTTCTAGTTCTATGAATTAGTTAAAGAGTAAATTAAGCTGAGATTGAAGTTAATCTACATTGGTAGAAATGGACATAAATAAAGTAAAAAAAAATAGATACAACATAAATATAGAAATAAATAATTTACATTGATTTAAAAATATTTTTATAGCAATCCTTATTTACCTTTAAGCCAAAATTCACAGTATGTAAGTATTGAAGCTATATTTCAAGGATGTACTTTATCTGATTGCGTACTTCAGATGTTCAGAGTAGGTCTACATGTAGACAATTTGCATGTACAGAATTGCTGTTGTGGTTAGTATGCAACATTTGTGGTCTAATTCCCTGCGTTAGTTAATGTGTAAGGATGCTCTTTGTCGTTTATATGATTTCACAGAAGTGCAGAATTTGAAATTGTAAGATTTGAAAGCAAATGAACGTTTTCAGAATTTAATTCTTAATTTTATAAACATTCTAATTAAAAGTTTAAAGGTCATTTTAATTTTTTATAAATTTTACTTAAAAAAATTCTAAAAATGTACAAAATACAATACTTTAGATTAAAAGTTTACATTTACATTTCACTTAAATAAAACATCCTTGAATTACAAAAAAAATAATAGAGTTTTGGCTGAGATTTCAATTATTGAATTTTTTAAATCTAATCAAGAGATTTTTTTTGTATTAAATATTTAGGTAATTAGAATATAATCAAAAATTTTAACAATAAGATACTTTATTTAAGTTAATTGAGAAGCATTTTATTATTCGTACCACTTTTGTTTGTGGAAAATTTTATCTTTATATTTTTCTCATATATCTTCTTTATCTTAATACTTTTGTAAATCTTTTGTTAATAAGAAATTAATTTCCGTTTGAAATTATGTCAAAGAAATTATCTTTGAATTCTGACATAAAGTGGGGTGTATTATTATGATCTTATTATCGGCATGACAAGATCCTTTATTTTGCAAATTCAATTAAACTCTATATTCGCGTAACGGCATTCTCCTTTTAGACGTGAGATCAGAGCCATCCGAGATGACTTCTACATAGCTTTTAACAAGTGGCGGAACAGACGGTAAAAATTTTATTATTAAATACGTGGTATTCAATATTTAAATAGAATATAAATTATTGGCTTATAATGATTATTCTATGTAAAAAGTAATATTAAAAATCTTACATACATTACATTAAAAATCTTACACTTTTTACAATGACTAAGAGTATAAATTTAATGGTACCTTAAAAGAAAAGCGCAAAGAAAAAGCGACGAACAAGGAAAATGTCTATATAACCTTATACCTTTAACAATAAGTTTTCATTCAAAAGTAGTTCGTATGTCGCTTTCTTTTAGCAAACGTATTTTTCTGTGAGTTTGTTCTAATGTTTTTAATGGAAGTTCGCTTTTCCAAGAATGGTGAAAAGTTTTCGTGTTTAAATCATATCTACGATGTGACAAGCACACAAGTAAAATGTAATTTTGAAATGTATTTAACTGTAAGTTTAAAAAAAATATATTTTAAAAGCTAGATTTTATTATTAATAACATAAAAATTTCCAAAAAGTTTCTTATGTATGCAAGTAACATTACATTATCATTATAATATATGTAAAAATATATGATTACCTAATATAATAATCAAAATCTTTTCTAAAGAAAAACTAAATTATTTGAAATTTGTTAATTTTAATGGTTATGATATAGAAAAAAGTAGATTTTACAAAGAACTATTCCAAAATTTTTTATTATTCTCAATATTTATTATTAGTTTCTATTATACAAAATAATTAAATAAATTATGTGTTTTACAAATTTATTAATTATTTTTTTATGAAATAATGTCTAAAAGAATATTTACTTAATTTAAACATTACTAAGATTTCTTTTTTATAAAAAAATTAATAAGATAAAATAATTTTTAAACTTATCTTATGTAATTTGTAAGTTCACTGTAATTATCTATAAATTTATTTTTATTACATGTTTTTTTATCAGATATTTCTAGAGTATGATAATTCAGTGTCAATAATGCGTTTCAAGACGAGTGTCAATTTTCACACGCCAATCTAGAAAACCAAGGTTGAGTTACACCATTGTTATCGCGAAGAGGGTCGTAACGTCCAATCGCAGCGTAAATACTCTCGCAATCATCACGAGCATTTGTATTTTCCAGACTATTTTCTTGTAAGATATTTTCCATTTATTTTTTAATAAGTAATTTTATGTTATATCTATATAACAAAACGATGATAAAAAGATTACAATGAAATTATTTATAACAAAAGAGATTATTTGAAAGTTTTTTTACAAAATTTTCTTCTTTATAATTAATTTAATAAAGAGATTGCTAATCTGACAGGAAATTAATAAAAAAAGAAGAAATACACATATTACGTAAACACCACATTATGACGTAATTAATGACAAAGGTGGGGTTCAGCTATAAACTATTGTACAGTCTGAGAGAACAAAAATAGAATATTACGCAGTATACGCCTAAATGAGATTCAGAGAATTGTAAAGAAATATATCTTATTTAAATATTGTTTAGTAGTTTGATAAAGCGAAAACACAGTATAGATGCGAAAAATTACAAAGCAAATTATTTTGATACTTAAGTAAAAATATTGTGATAAAAATTACATAGTAAATTGGCTAGGAATAGATAATAGCGATGAGAAAGGATGATGAAAACCACTATAATGAGTTTGTTTTTATCCGATAAAATTGTAAACGTGTTTTCGCTGGCGTTTCGTATTCTTAGAGTTAGTACACCAAGCAGGTGTACCACCGATTGGCCAGGGGTGGCATGACGAGGGTGGGACGTTAGGTAGCGTCGCGACTATACAGACGACAGTGCGGCGCGTCGTCATTTAAGCGCGAGACTCCGTCGGATGAGCACCGGACGTGTGCTTCAATTATTCCGAAACACGTGCGACGTGCGAGTTTCATTAATTGGGCGAAATTTGGCGTGAAGAGATTGGAGACAAACTGGCAAGATGAATCAAAGTTTTTGTGTGTGATTTGCGTTATAACGACAAATTCCACCATATCATTGACGTTTTCGCGACGCAGAGATGAACGCGAAGAAAATTATTTTTGGTGTAGAGTTGAATCATGGTGTTTGTTTTTTACATATGTGCTGTGACATTTTGTGGATTTTAGAATACCATTTTTGGAGCAGTTTATGATTAAAATTTTAAACTTGAATATGCGAATCATTGAAAAATGATGGTTTAAAAAAATGTGTGTATTTAATAGATTTAAAAATTTATTTGTACAAATTAAAAATAGAAAGTAATTACTAATTTTCTATTAAAAAATTATATTGCTTATATATATTATTGCTTCAGAAATTTAGAGATTTTTCACATATATAGACATAACTGATGAGAAAAAGTATTAAAACTTCGCTGGTTTATAAATTTTTAAGTATCTGAGACAATTTAAGTATCTGAAATATCTAATATTATATTGATTTTAATGAAATTTATTTATATTTTAATTCATGTAAGTAAAAAATTATTAAATAGTAATAAATAAAAGTAAGTAAATAAATAAAATAAATCTTCTATTAGGAAACTATAATTATTAGTTAAATATAAATTTAATACTCTCAATAAAAGTATAAGAATGCTTGTTAAAATAGTAATTAATGTCACTTAATCTTACTATTATGCGGTAAAATCTAATCACACGTCAAATCACATCATATTTTTCATGTACATACGCGATTCTAAAAATTTCGGTTCTAATTAATATTAGAGTCTGAACTACGAATACTAGTTCAATCAATGAACGTAATGTCTTTCAAGGGTAACTACGAAGATAAATAAACCGTACTAAACAATTTAAGAATATTCTGCTGATTGTCTTGAAAAAAGAAATGCAAGAAATTCTCAATAAATGTATAACGTATATCAAATTCATGATCAATTGCAAATATCGGCGATTCTAAAACAATCCTTTTTTAGAGAGATCGCTCGATTACCAAGCGATCAAATGATTGTACCTTGGACGATAATTTCAAGGAGAAACGTTGTCGCCGTCGAATGGAATTACATTCGTGTTTGAGTTCTTTTCTAATCGATTTTACCAGCAGAATATTCTTAAATTGTTTAGTACGGTTTATTTCTCTTCGCAGTTACCCTTGAAAGACATTACGTTCATTGATTGAACTAGTATTCGTAGTTCAGACTCTAATATTAATTAGAACCGAAATTTTTAGAATCGCGTATGTACATGAAAAATATGATGTGATTTGACGTGTGATTAGATTTTACCGCATAATAGTAAGATTAAGTGACATTAATAACTATTTTAACAAATTTGTTATTGAAAAGACATTAATTAATTGTAATTTTTACTTATACATCTGGGAAATAGAAAAATAAACCCACACACACACAATTTTATTATGTTTACTAATTTCTATAAATTGATATTAATTACTGACAAATAAGATATTATTAATATTAATATTCATAAAACATAATTATTATAAAATATAAATAATAATTTGCTAATATAGTAAAATTTTATAATTTTAGATTAGGGTAGAAATAAACATATTTGTAAATAAATTAAAAAGTTAATTAGTTTAATTTTAATACAGTTTTATTTTACACAATATTTTGCAAAAGTTATTAATCTTTTAATGTTATAAAGTACGTAAAAAATGCTGCCTTTAAAAATACACATAAAAAGTAACACAAATTTAAAAGTAACAGCAGGATTTGAAAATTATAATAATTGTAAAGATTATGATGACTGTAAAAGAATAAATTCCGCAATTAATTTATAATTAACGTTATTGTAATATAGATAAGTAAATTATATTTTATTTGTTTTTAATTTTATATTAATTAAAGCAAACACAGCACATTTTCTATATTTAATTACTTAATAGAAAAAAAATCTTTTAAATTAAACTAAAAAAATGTTTAATTTATGTGTTTAATTTATGTGTTAAATTATATGTTTTTATTTATTAATTATTCTTAAAAATTTATTTCATTTTAATAATGCGCACGCACTGTCATACGTGTAAAAACAAACAAAATATTATATATTGTGTTAATATTGTTTTTTGCTCGAAGAAGTGTATGTATATATATATATGTATATATATATATATGTATATATATATGTATATATATATATGTATATATATGTATATATGTGTATATATATATATATATATATGTTTCATAATTGTATTGTAACCAAGATATTTTGTTGATAAAACTTATTAAATTTAAAGTTAAAATAAAAAGTAGATACTGTAAGAATTTTTAACGCAATACACTCGTCTGGGAATTTCTGTGTAGAATAAAAAAACTTTCTATAGAACTCTTCCAACTGGCTGCGAAGTGTGCGTAAATCACAACACGTCGAGCGTAACTTATTTAAGTTCCGGTTTTTTCGAAAAATAACATCAGAGATATCTACATGCTTGCCAGCACGCTATCTATGTGGTCGGATCATCACTGCAAGTGATATTTTACAGAGATTATTCAATCTTTAATCATAAAAGTTTAAACGATTCTATCAGTCGTTTTACATTTTAATAATCAATCACAAAGTCTATATAATACTTTACATAATCTATTTTCAAAATTTACTGTATAAAACAATGAGCTTTTTCTTCATGTAATTTTATTTAAATAATAAAATTGATTTTTTAAAACAAAATAATTTTACGTTAATTTTAGTTTTCACATAGAAATTGTAAATTACATTAAATTAAATTAAATTTAATTAAATTGTAATTATTAATCGTACGTATTAAAATCCATGAATGCTGTCAAACTATTATTTTATAATTAGGGATTTACTAGGTATGTTTTCAAAAGATAACTCTGTTAAATACAATTAAAATTTAAGTAAGATACTGAATTATTTAATGTATTTGATTCATTTGTCATTAAGCTATTTAAAAAATAAATCTATCTTTTGCTATCATTTAATAATATATTAAATGATGTTAATTAAATAATAATATGTACGATATTATATATGTTCCCTGTTATGTTTTCTAACAACTTTAATGCCGGATTTTTGGTACAAAGAATCGTAGTATCAATGGCGAAAAAAGTTTTTGTCAGATTTTCAATAATTCTCCGGAAAGACAATATAGACGATTATATTCATTAACGTGACGCAGATTATCATCGTTTATTGATGTACCTGACTAAAAGCATTGCAAGAAAACGCATTATTTTTAATACTTTTTTGTCTCATTAACTTCTTGACACAAACTGTCATTCGAATTTAGTATCGGATTAAAGTTGGAACTAAACTATCTGGCAGCAAACTGGATTGCATATTTCCTACGAGGCTTAAGATAAGTTATCATTGAATTTCTATTTGCATTTCAATTTTAGGATGTCGTAACTTACACGATAGTTTAATCTCTAAGAGAAATAAACAAAACAAATGTAAATGTTTAAAAATAGAACATATATTAATATCTTTATTAAATTAGAAGATCAGTCATACATTATAACATATGTTTTTATAACAGATATTTTATATAAATTAAAATAACGTATTTATACAAATAAAAATAAAAAATTCTTGAAAGATAATACTAAATAAAAGATATGTGCAAAAGAAAAATAATAAAAGACACTTAACTATAAACTTTCAAAAATTTTTTATAGTAATAATCAAAAGTACATGTTAATTTTATTTAATACTTGATACATTGTTTACCGTACATAATATTGATAAATGTAATAAAAATAATTTTAACTGAATAATTCTTGACAATCACGTATTTTATTTTATTTTCCGATGCCAACGCATATCATTTGTTGTTTCATATAAATGAAATATAGGAAAAATATCATATTAAGTGATGTTAAATGAATTATAATTAATGTAACAATGGATTTGTGTAAAATTGTTAAATAATAAAAGAAAAAAGAAGAAAAATAAAACGATAGGAAGGTAATAGAAAAATGTAGATGAAACATTTATTTAACTAATACGTCATTAATTAATTGATTGTTTGATTTCTAAAAAACATACTTTATTATCAGTAATAAACAGAATGGTTTAAGAAAATTAATCAAAAATTTTTAGTATAGATACTTTATAGATCTATTTGATTAATTAAATAAATTAGCGTTTTTATTGAATGTAATTTATTAGTTTTTCCCAAGAGAAATTAATGTTACAAGCAGAATTAGATATGAAAGAGAATTAGATTAGATTAATAAATAGATGCTGCATGATAATTTTCAGGGTAATAATTATTATTGAATAATATTTAATATTTAATATTTTAGCACAAATATATATCACATAAAATAAAAAAATTTCCTACATTATAATAATTTTTTTAATGATTAATGGGTTTTCTAAATTTAAACATGATGTATTACATATGCATAAATTTTATTTTTTTAATAATACGGTTTTAAAATATAAAAAAAAAGGTAAAAGAAATTTTGAGAATGTAATCTTAACTACTAATACTACTATTGTTGGTCATTTCAAAGAACATTTAGATCGTAATGTTACAATATTCATTTTATTTACACTCTAATAAAAATTTTAATGATAATCCTCTTTTCATCAAAGTTTAACATCACTTAATATGATATTTTTAATATTTTCTTTTAATCATAATTATGGAGTATTAATTGAGTTAATAAATATTACATTATTATGCAAAAAATATACATACTTATGGAGTATTAATTGAGTTAATAAATATTACATTATTATGCAAAAAATATATATATAATTATACTAAAATATTACAAAATTACGTTAAATTTATTAATAAATATGATTTAATTCATTTTGAAACTATTAATAGAAAACCTTAAATTTTGAATAATATAAATAAGCAAAAAGAGTCATATTCAGTTAAAATGGATTAGTGTTTAATATTTTTGGATAAAATATTTTCTAATTATTAATACTGCAATTATTTGTCGGTTTTGAAACATAATTATAAATTGAAACTAAAATAATAATATCATAAATTAAATTGTTAATTAATTTAATATTAGTGATAAGTATCTTAAAGTAATGCTGCAAATTTATTGCAAACGATAGTACTCTAATTAAGGTTTTCTTAAATTTACTTTTCCAGGAAAAAAATATAAAGTTTTATGTAAGCACATATAAACTAAAGAGATAAAGAAATATAATTAATATGTACAGTGGTAATCAAGTGACGATTTTAAATGAGTGACGCATATTTCACAGTGACATATTTTAGCATCTTCTTTTAAAATCTTTAATAAGAGACAGAGGACTACGAAAATCATTTTTTAAATAATCGTAAGACGAAATATTTGCGAAATGAATGAACCTGAACCTTGCCTACCTCTCATCTTGCTACCGAGATATCGTCTTCGCGATCTAATCTTGGGCGATTATGCTTTCAATGATGATGGCGAACGGTAAGAATGTTATATATTATACTTGTAGATATGCTTGTAAATTCTTGTATATGATAGATAATTTATATAATCTACAAATTAAAAAAATTATGTTTTTGAATTTTTCTATCTTTATCTCTCTCTCTCTCTCTCTCTCTCTCTCTCTCTCTCTCT
>NW_017305180.1:1738280-1739376 GCF_001594115.1 Trachymyrmex septentrionalis
TATATATATATATATATATATATATATATATGTATACACATATATAATAATTTGTAAAAATACTTTATGCTATTGATGCACGAAGATGGTTTTTGCGAAATTGACGGCAAATGATTTATTGATCAATATTTCCGACTGTCTCATGTATTTTTTCGTTGACGCACTTTATTTATAAGTAACAGATATACATTACGATATAACAAATTGCTAATAAAAAGAGCGTAATGTAGATATTGCAAATATTTCAAAGAGAGGAGAAACTCCAACTTTAATGTTATTTTAAAATTGCTTTTATATTTGATTCTTTATATTTCGTATTAAAATACGAGATTTTCATATTTCTATAGTTTCAACGAAGCGTTAGACTCTCAAGAAAATTTAAATAACGACATTTTGAAGAATGCGGAAACATCTTACAATAGAATTTGAATTAAAAATTGTCTAACTGAGCGTGTTTCTTGTTTATAAAAAATTGTTTATTCTACATTTACTTAAATTGAATTGTCTATAGAAAAATATTCTACATTTACTTAAATTGAATTTTTTCAGTAAAATAATTAAGAGATGTTAATATTGTAATTTATTTGGCACGAATCAAGCGATCACAAGGGGAATTGAGAAGAAAGAATATGTGGCAAAAGTAATATGTGAATCTTTAATTCGATCGACTTCAAATGCTACAGATGCGAATGCATCTTTCATAGCAAACGTAATTTCATGGAATTCAATTACACTAAACTCGCAATATTGTACTAAAATTGCGATACTAAATAAATTGTTGTAAAGTAGAGCTACAATAATATAATCTATGGAAATTATAATAAATCTCTTTTAACAGTTATAAAAAGCAATTACTTATCTACTAAATATTAATTATGATCACGACATTCTGTATCTTACTTTGTCAACAATAACAGAATAAACAAACTAAGCAATAAATTGATGCAATCGAGTTATACGAACAGCCTAGACGACTTAGACTACTAGCACTATCTGTTGAATTCACGTGTAATTTTCTATACACAGTTCGAGTAGGACATTAGTATTGGGGTATTAAGTCATATAGGATTTGATTGCCTTACATACTATACCATAT
>NW_017305180.1:1739476-1742126 GCF_001594115.1 Trachymyrmex septentrionalis
CGAGTAGGACATTAGTATTGGGTATTAAGTCATATAGGATTTGATTGCCTTACATACTATACCATATATACATACATACATACAGATATTTATGTCATAATTATAGTTATTTGAAATACTATTCTGCATTGAACGATGAATAATATTGTATCATTTATTGCACATTGTATATTTTATTGTTACTATTTAAAAAACATTTTATTTTTACGTATAAAATTATGTTTACAATAGTACATTCAATAACTGTTATTTAATAAAAATTTTTTAAATTTTTACGGGATAATGTTTTCACTTATTAATATAACTTTTTACAAAAATACCTATATTTGTTTTAATAAATGTATTTGGTTTTTAAAACAAAAATAATATTAATTTGTTAAATTTATCTTAACATAATCTCTAAAATCTATAGTAGAATTTATACATTGCTAATTTACATGATAAATACAATTCAGTATTACAAAAGGATATTAATTAGATAAGTAAGAATTACTTGAGAGACATGAGATGGATGGCCCGATTGTACACTTTCGCAGTAAATATACCTTGGATAAGTATTTACTAAAAGATCAAAGTTCGAGTGTCTGTTATATAGCGCGCGTATATGGCATTACTCTTTAGTCTTTTCGTCAAATACATTTATACACAGTGTTCTAGCAGAAATACCAGAAAGAATCTCACCGCGGGCGGTTCGACCTCCTTTCAGGAGGTAGTATTTTCTCTCATTGGGAACAAAAGAGTACAGTACATTAGCTTCCTCTTTTAATTTTAGATTGAGTTTATATTACTGCAGTTACGATTAGAAACTATTGCGATATTAAAAATTACAATGTAGTTTGATACGGCTTTGTATGAAAATAATTCAGTGTAATAGATTATTTTGTTTTGCAAAGAACTATTAATTTCTTGCTAAACAATTTTATTTAATCAGAAAGCAGATAAAAATGGCATTTTTATTACGTAAAAACTTTAAAAAAAATATTGAAATAAAAATATTTAGACATTTTTTTCAATCAGTTTAATTTGTACTAAAAAATTTCTTGTTAGGTAAAATATATCTATTTTTGTGTATCTTCAATGTATATAACATATTAAATAATTAATAATATATTAATAAATAATATATTAATAAATTATAATAAAAGTAATTGAAAAGTACGTAACATATATCGTCGTGGGGTTTTTGGAGATAATTGTTCTTTAAAATATTTGGCTGCTGTAACATTATCTTTTTATAAAATTTATGCAATATATTCAGATACTAATCTTCAGATACTAATCTATTAATAACTTAAGTTTATACAATAAAATTACCCAATAGATTTTAGAGTTTATATTTATGTTTGTGATTTAGTTTCTCAAGAAATGTAGGCTTCATGTTTCATGTTTGCTTGCTGTCTGTTTGCTTACGTATTACGTTAGCGTTTATTTCGTTTCTATCGTGCAATTGAAAACAGAAGTAACAATTTATCTTTCATATAATGTTACCATTCTGTTTCTTTTAAGCTAAGTAATTTGTGTTTCGAGAACGATGTTACGCAATTTAATTCAAACAAGAAAGTGATTTTCATTCTTTATATCAAAATCCCATTTCAAATTTGATTATATGTACGTTCGCAATCAAGAATTTATTAATGTGTACGATTTCTTTTAAACTAATACATTTTTATTGTTAAATATTAAAGTGTTCTTCTCACTTTTTAATTGAGATTTGTCGCAAAGCTCTTGTAAATACGGTTAAAAAATGTTTAATTAAATCAGTTATAATAAATGCACAAAAAAAACTCTTGGTTGTTAAACATGCAATATAACATAATAATTTATTTGTGGCAAAATATTTATATATAAATTTATTTTTGTAGACACAACAAAAACATTTATCACGAAAACTTCTTCCACGTTGTGTATTATAAAAATATTTTCATTATTAACTTTTTAGAAAAATAATTAAATTTTGAATTACATAAATAATTAAATTAAAGTTTTACAATTTATTAATTTTGAAAAGATTAAATAAATTGTGATTAATCAAGTAAAAAAACTTATTAGAATTATGAAATCGTATAAATAATATCAATATTTTAATATATCACACCAACATTATTATCATTAAAATAAAATTAAGTTTTACTTCTGGATATCTATACAGATAATAAATAAAATGTTTCGATTTAGAAAAATATTGCGAAAATTAATATATTTATACTTTTAGGATTAAATGCAAATTAAATGAAAAATTGAAGGTTTAAATAGAGAAATTAAAATAAAAAATTAAGATATTTTAAATATTAAATACAAAATTATTATTCAGAATGCTAGAAATCGAAAAAAATGTAATGTTGAATTAAATGACAATGCAGTTCGATTAAAGAGCTTATACAACTCTCTTAAATATAAGAGATAGTCGTAATTTTATGCTCACATAAAAGCTGAGGAAGCACACTTGACATGATATCGACCAGCGTTTCTATTTTGGTTGTTTCCTGTGGGCTAAACTTTTCTTTTACGTAAGCATTGGAGTTGTCGTGTGACTTATAGCATTATTATTTTCCTAGAATTGTCGTACATAACGTTTTCTTCGAAAACTATATCTTTGGTATCACTGTTTTATTCAAAGTTATTTAATAGTCAAATTATTTTTATTAATTTT
>NW_017305180.1:1742226-1743582 GCF_001594115.1 Trachymyrmex septentrionalis
TGTAATAACAATATCACACCTGTGACAAAAACATTCGCACTAACTTTGCTGTAATACCACATTTATGAGGAAACGAACTTTTGCACATCATCATGACGTTGTTATGATATTACGTAACTCTTTTGCTAAGGGTGTTACAATAAAAAAGTAATGATAATTAAAGTACGTTAGGGATAATGCTATTATTTAATACTATTATCAGTCTATCCTTGTTTAATATCTAATACTATTTTAGCGTTATTTTATAGTATTTACTGATAGCGTATTCCTTGAACGCATCCTTAAAATGTAGTAATAACAAATAATTTATGTGTTTTGTTCGTAGCTTTGTAACATTTCTTTTAAAAATTTTATCTAAAATTTGTTATACATATAACCGAGCAATTTCTTAAATATTACTTATAATTATTACTATTTATTAAATAATATAGAAGTATTACTATTTATTAAATATTATAATTATTGAATATGGTATAAAATATTATTATAATAAGCAACATATAATAATAAATAACAGAAATAATTCCAACTTTGCCCAAAGATAAAATTTAAAAATCACGTTTGTTATTCAATTAATCAAATTAGAATATATTATCCGACAAACATAGTCGTTCAGATTTAAATATTGTATTCAAATATAATATGTAAGTTGAAATTAATGTTTACCTGTATCGTTTGCAGAGGATAATAAACTTAATAGTATTAAAAATTTGTTAAAAACAATTTTTGTTTCAATTTGGTCGCATTTTTTCAGTAAAATTGTATATAACATTTCGTGACATGAATTTGCGATAAAATGTGTATCTCAACTATGTGTGTCTCCAAATTTTTTGAATTAATACTCTTTAAATCGCTTATACACATATTATAAAAAGAATTATTATTGTATATAATTTTTCAACTAATAAATTGTTATAAAAATAGGAGAAAATTTATTTGTAGCACAATACAAAAATTAAAAAAAATTTTATTTAACTCTACATAAATTATTTATAAAATATAAAATTTATGTTTTAAGAATAAATAATATAACAGATGTCAGATAATAAAAAATATGTAGAATTTATACAGTTGGAATAAGCTTGAAATACATATTTATATAAGAAACGGAAAAATTGATGTTCTTATAAATATATGTTCTAGAATACCTTTAGTTTCTGCGTTCTTTCATTGTAACGTGATTTGAGAGGAGCATTACTAATACATTAATTAATTTAGTCTATATTGAGAAATGTAGGTCATAGGATTAAGAATTTATTCCATTAGGAAACAATCTATGTTTGCTGGATACTTATTTACTATGTTTTTTAATATAAATTGTTTTGTAATATGGACAAGTATTTTATAATTAAGTAC
>NW_017305180.1:1743682-1754106 GCF_001594115.1 Trachymyrmex septentrionalis
AATTAGAATATATTATCCGACAAACATAGTCGTTCAGATTTAAATATTGTATTCAAATATAATATGTAAGTTGAAATTAATGTTTACCTGTATCGTTTGCAGAGGATAATAAACTTAATAGTATTAAAAATTTGTTAAAAACAATTTTTGTTTCAATTTGGTCGCATTTTTTCAGTAAAATTGTATATAACATTTCGTGACATGAATTTGCGATAAAATGTGTATCTCAACTATGTGTGTCTCCAAATTTTTTGAATTAATACTCTTTAAATCGCTTATACACATATTATAAAAAGAATTATTATTGTATATAATTTTTCAACTAATAAATTGTTATAAAAATAGGAGAAAATTTATTTGTAGCACAATACAAAAATTAAAAAAAATTTTATTTAACTCTACATAAATTATTTATAAAATATAAAATTTATGTTTTAAGAATAAATAATATAACAGATGTCAGATAATAAAAAATATGTAGAATTTATACAGTTGGAATAAGCTTGAAATACATATTTATATAAGAAACGGAAAAATTGATGTTCTTATAAATATATGTTCTAGAATACCTTTAGTTTCTGCGTTCTTTCATTGTAACGTGATTTGAGAGGAGCATTACTAATACATTAATTAATTTAGTCTATATTGAGAAATGTAGGTCATAGGATTAAGAATTTATTCCATTAGGAAACAATCTATGTTTGCTGGATACTTATTTACTATGTTTTTTAATATAAATTGTTTTGTAATATGGACAAGTATTTTATAATTAAGTACATTATTATTATTATTATATGTAAATTTAAATATGTCGTATAGAATTTATTAAGGATAAATTTGGATATTAAAGATAAACAATAATTATTTAATACTCTTTAAAAATTATTATTTTTAAAGAGCATTGCTTCTTATATTAAATTGTATGTATACAATTAGTTATAAAAAACAATTGCTTAAATCTTTTTCTTTTTAAAAAGAACCGTTTTTAATATTAATGATACTTAAATAATGATACTTAAAAAATTTATGATCTTAAAATTTATTTTTTATTTTTCTGGTAATTTTATAACGTTTATAAATTAGACACTTCGAAAATTTCATTGAACTTCACCATTTTGAAAATTTGCAATGCTATTCTGATTTAATATACCTTTCAGCTCTATTTGTGACCTACTTGACATCCTTCTAGAAATGAAGTGTGCTTAACACATATTCACTCCAGTTATTCTCGCTTATTCGCTACTTCTGAAACTACTGCATGAGAAGACATATATTTTGTGAATCAACAACAGATATATTGTTACCCTATTCGAGAACAAGAATGTTGCAACATATAATTACTCTGCTGCCTTATCGACTGTTCAGCATCCGTTGGAGCTTCTGTGTATTTAAGCTCTAGTCTTATACTACCTCAGATGCTCTTGTTAATTCCTAGATTGCGCTCCTTTCATATTCATGAAAGTTTATTTGTCAGTAAGATTTTGTTACGTAGACTAAATATACTTGTAAACTAAATATACTTCAGATTTTCTAATAATTATTACTGCTATGATTACGTAGATGTAAAAAGAAAAACTTTATAAAAAAAATATAAATAAAAATTAGAAAAATGTTTAAAAACTAATAATTTTAATTAACGATTTATGTTAATGTTACGACATTTTTTCAAATACTATTTTAAACAAATATTAACTATAATAGCTAAAAATAAATTTAGAGTTTTTGATTACAAAAGCATAAAATAAAATTAAATGTATGTTTTTGCCTTTTAAAACAATATTATTAAATTTTTTAAACCTTTAAAAAAATATATATATGTATAA
The DNA here is from genome assembly GCF_001594115.1 of Trachymyrmex septentrionalis. Taxonomy (NCBI): domain Eukaryota; kingdom Metazoa; phylum Arthropoda; class Insecta; order Hymenoptera; family Formicidae; genus Trachymyrmex; species Trachymyrmex septentrionalis. The sequence goes on from NW_017305180.1 coordinate 1,745,506, forward strand.
AATTAAGTTTTATATTTTTTATAATTTGTAACATATTTTGAAATCTTATTATATTAATTAAACTGTTTTTAGAATATATTAGCATATCTGTATGTGGTACTATTGATAAAATAATATATTACAAATTATAGATATTATTTTATCAGTTATACTAACACTACTAGCTTTTAGTGGAAGTTTTACCCCTATGAGAATCAAATTTTTTCGGAATTTTAACTAAATTCTACAAAATTTATCTTGTTATTCTGTTTGGAATTTCTCGAGTCTCAAGGAATTTGTAAAAAAATTGAATTTTTCACCTAATCTTGTGTGGATATTTGAAAGATCATAAGAAATGCATGATGGTAATTTCAATATGCCATTCATCGTAAACAGTTTATGATGAAGCAATTTCAAAGTTAAATATTAAGATTCTAACTTACATATGTCGTGATATCTTCAACTGATGCAGTTATTAATTTCTGATTGAACATTACTTTTATATTAAAATATTTTTGCATATATGTATGTATTGTTAATTATATAAATATTCAATATACAAAGTATCACCCAAATATTATTAATTACAAATTGAATAGACTTTAACATTAAGATATTATTATAACTTCAAATTACTAACTTTTATTATATATATGTATGTATGCGCGCGCGCGCACATGTGTGTGTGTGTGTGTGTGTGTATGTGTAGAAGATATTATTAATAAAATTCATATTTTCTACACGTCTTGTGCGGAAAGCAGCTTATCGTCCAGAAACCAAATTAATCGTACAGTGATAAATGGTTTTGGGTTGCTTAGTATAATTAAGTCCTGAATAACAATACATTACAATACATATGCAATAGAAATAGCAATAAAAGCTTCTGCAAAATTGCAGAAGCATAAGTTATAAAGCTAATGTGAGCAATGCTCTATGTTTCATACATAGCATAAGGAATATTAATTAAATCAGATATCGTATATATTATCATCTTTATATTCTATAAAAAATAAAAGATATCGGATTAAAAAAAACTAATTGTAAATATGCATTTGAATATAAATTATACTATTTGCAATTTACATCTTGTTTTATTCTTGTGTATCGCATTAAAACGATATTAAATTTTATGGAACAAATACAATATATTTTTTTTTAGATATGATAATATTAATATTATTTTAATATAAATAATTTTTGCGATAATGCGTAAAGTAAAATGCGCGAGAACAAGAATTAAAAGCCATTAAGTCACTTATTACTCGATAGATTTTAAAGATTTATTTTCAAGCTATACTTCTCTGAAGCGCAAACATAAATCTTCGTTTTCATTAGCTCAAGTGGTACAATCTACTGTCAAAAAGAAATGAATGTGCAACGGAGGAGCGATATATTCTTAAAATGAAGCTATATGTATTCTGCTCGTTACGTATGCTTGTCTTCTTGCTATTATCCTTACGAAATTTTATGCAAAAAGCATTGTTTTTCAAATCGCATTAATTCATTATACATACATTATGTTATTATCATGTCTCGCAATCTTGTTCGCTAATAGTCTTCTTTATATATTGTAGTATTTTAAAATTATAGTGCTTGCGAATTCTTTTAGCTCTAGCTTCTTTTATCAGTCGATATTGTAAATTTTTTTTTAAATGTCAAGATATTTTTATTTTAATCAATTAAAAATTAGAAACTTTAATTAAATTTTTTTTGACACAAATAATAGATATAAAAATTTGTCTGTTTTATTTTATTTTACATAAAAGTCGATTTTACCGCAATGGATTTATAATTTAATTTAAATTTATCAAAGAATTTCTAAATGAAGAAAATCAGAGGCAAAATGCAGGGAACTTAAAATCTACTCTCTAATTTATCATACACTGTATAACGATAATTTATTACATAAATAGTAGAGTAATACACTCATTAATAGCAGATTAATGAGATCATTTCAAGACACAAATCTTACGTCAAAATGTCAGGGCTACACAGTTTTTAAATAAAAATAATCTCAATGTACAATAATTCTTAAATTAAAATTAGAAAAAAATTAGAAAAAGAATTAGAAAAAAATTAGAAAATCATTTTTAAAATTGAATAAAGATAAAGAATAAATTAAATCGAGAATAAAATTAATATTACATTAGTGGAATCGGACTAAATCTTTATCTCTAAATTTTCGTGCCAAAAATTATGGTGCGATGCATGAAGTTGCATTAAAATGGTGATCATAGAAGTATAAACAGAATAAAAAAGGCCCTATTAAAAATGTTAACTTCTCGCACATACTTTTGAATTTGTATTAACGTGAACTCGACGCATAATAGTAAACCACGTGGTTCACTTAGATTTCAAGTCTTCCGCCTACGTTACAGCGCAAGCTCGTCACGCAAGTTTGGCTTGACTCTCGGTACAAATCGATGCTGTCTATCCGAGCCGTCCATTCATCCTGTTTCATTACTCCGAAATAACCCACCGCCCCAAAAGTGGAAGTATACCCTTAATACAGCACGTGTTCTCGCTGATCAAACAGGAATGCTCATTAATAGAGAGAGCTCATTAATGAGTTATACAAAAAAATTAGTTATTAAATAATTTAATTAATAAAATATTAGAAAAGAACAGTAATATATTTTAATTAAAAAAATTAATTATAATGAATCTGTCTCACTGAAAATCGTTAACATAAGTAATTTTAAACAATAAAGAGTCACAATCCCAACATTATAGCTTTTTTTAATTTTAGAAATGAAAGAAAAATTTACGAAAACATTTTTTTTGCCAAGAAATTGGTAACTTATAATCTTTGATTGTGACTCTGTAGTATATCGTTTTTCTCAAAAGATACTATTATTAAAGGAATCTGCAGAAACATGAGTTGAGGACTCCACAGTTGAGGATAAAGAATGAATAAATCGCGTGTGTCATCGTCATTTATATCAATGTTCTGTGGTCATTTGTTATTCACAGGACACTGGAGATTCACAAGCAACTTGGACATGACGAGCTGCTGAGCTGAGATGATGAGAGGTAGAGTAGATCTCCGACGCACTCCAAAGTGGCGCAGTCGCCTTGACAACGGCGGCGCTATATGCGTGTATGTGCGCCCTTTCACGACGGACGGCGTCGACGGACGGTGAAGAGACGGAAGAGGACAACGTCCACAGGAGCGAGTGAGAGAAACGACGATTACACCCTGCGCGATGATAGAGTGAGAGAGAGGAAGAGAGCGCGACAGCGCACTTGATGGTGCCTAGCTAGAGAGAAAAGGTAAAATACAGGGGTTGGAAGGTCGGCGGGGCGCGCAAGAGGGTGGCGCACGAGAGAAAACCGCTAGCGTGTACCGCAGTACGGGATAGTGAGCTGCAAGCTGGTCTTCCTCTCTCACGCCACGAAAAAACCACTATCGGCTGAGACAATACGATCGTTCAGCTGTTCGCTTTCCGCCATTCTATATCTTATGAAGACCGATTGTTCACGAAGATGTACGATTCTCGTCGTTGTGCTAGTTTATAACATAATGTGTATGAAGGAGCGACGATAATTGTGAAATTTACGAGGGATTGTTCTCGAAGCTGCTCCGGATTTCTTCAGGGTGTGATCAAGTCGTATATACTAATTATCATAACGCGCTCGTCGAATGTCAAGGACGATGCGGCATTTCGTTATACTCCGATACGACACTCGTTAGATTCCACTTCGGTGACGGTTGTGAATTGGATTGGTGATCAGCGACGGCTGAGAAATATCGTGCAGAACGCCAATGATATCTTGTATCTTTTTGTTCTTAAATCGTGAAGCACACAACTGGCTGTCACTTCTCGGTCTCAGTGAAATCTTAATAATGCAGGCACCTGTTTTTGAGTGTAGTCCCGAATCGGGAGATGACGAGGTGGATAACGATCCTGCTTTAACTGCTTCTAGAAGTGACAGTGGGACGGTATCCTCGTGAGACGCAGCCACCTGCGGCGAATGTACCATAGCTTATTGGTATCTAAACGAGGTCTTGAAATTTCGATACCTGTATTATTAATGAATTTTGGAGAATATCTTTGACACGTAAAGAATCGAACGTTTTTAAATTTATGATAGCAGTACAATTGATACATGAAGAAGGATTTTTAAGTGACTGAACATTTGACATGAGCAAATTTTAAGATATGTTTCCAAAATGTAAAGAATGCTACAAAGATAGTGTTAAAAGTAAAATTTAAATGAAAGAAATTGAAAGAAAATTTAAAAAAGAGTTGACAAAATGCAGATGCTCAAGAAAACAAGTGGCTTTAAACTCAAAAGATGTATGTTATGACACAAAGAATTATATCTTGTTTTTACGTGATCCAAAGATCTTATTGCTTATAGATAAGAAAACACCTGTACGCTATTGTCATTTTGCCGAACATTGAACTGGGATTTTAAGAGGAAAATATGAATATGTATGAAACTTAATTACCATTTGTTGAAGTATTTGAGAGACTGAAATGGTTGTGGATCGATAAAATCTGAAATGCAATTTGAATTAACACAATAAACACAATCTAAACTTGAGGTATACTGAAAGATATGAGCATTCAGGAGCTTGTTAAATAAAACGTTTAATAACAACTGAAACTGGTATAACCTTATCGAGATGTTAAATTTGAGCTCAAGTTACTCACAAAAAGCATGTTCTCGTTGTTATAGTTGTGTCTGTTGACCGTGACCTTCGATCATCATGTGACGTCATTCAGGTCAGACGGAAACGGTGTCGTACAAACAATGTGACTCGAAATGCTTTTGCGACCGCCGTCGTGGCGACAGTAGCTGCAATCAATCGGAATATTGTTGTGTATCTGCTAGACATTATTTTATTATCTCGAAGAATCCGCTAGTGAGATTCTTATATAAAATACTAATTTTTTTGCTTAATGAAAAAGATAATAGTAAAAAAACAGTTTATTAAAAAAAAAACAGTTTATTATCTTGTTTTGGTACTTTAACATTTTTTTATGCTATTCACCTCGTGTGCGTGTAACTATCGTTAATAATTCACATAAGTAGTTTGCAATGCATAAAAAGTACGTAAAGTAATATAAGTTTAAAATAAACGCTCTACTTTGATAAAAAAGTGACCACTTAAATTACTAGAAAACTCTTTTAACTTTTATTTAAAAAAGAGAAAGTGTGAATTTCATCTCTCACAAAACTTTAACATAAGTATATTTTCATTTCTCGAGCAAAAAGGTGCCAATCAATACAAAATGATTCTAATGAAATTGCCAAATATACTTCCATAGTTGCGCAAGGTGCGTTAATGTTGCACGCTGTTGTATTGTTATTTGCGATCAATCGTTATTGTTATCTCACGTCGATGGTATTCAACGTGAGTGTCACTTAATGTCAAACATAATACTAGAAGACCGAGTTTCATAAAATTCTTCTTACAGTAATCGAAGTTTGACAACGGTTGAGCAAGAATAGAACAAAACTTCAAATTACTCTGCGCTTGTTATTATTATTATCATCTAAACTACGCTTTTTGATGCATTTTCGATAATTAAAAGTAGTCAACGCAAATTGTTATCCACATAGTTAACAAAAGAAATATAAATATCGTCGATGATATTTATTACATCAAAATGTTAGTTATATGAGATTTGTTAAAACTTGTTGGCAGTTAAAATTTTGAGAAACTGCAGTTTTTAAAAAGTAAATGTTTAATATGAATGATTTATTAAAAATTAGTAAATTAACATCGGAGAAATTAATATTTAGAGCTACGAAGTTTCGGAATTTTGATGGATGTTATTAATGGTATTAAGAGCTTAAATTAGTTGAAGTAATATCAACTGTAGTGGTTTGTGCAATAGCTTGTAATATTCTCAACAAGGCAAGAAATACTTTAATTATGTGAAACCACTTCGCAAAGTTACCGTATCTACAAGTATCGTCTTCCATTTCTGCAGGAACTTACAGATTACTTCTGATAAAAATTTACTTGGTGGATTGGAAATAAGATTGAAATTATTTAAATCGTTTGAGAGTCTCTTTCATCGTACACAAATAGCTCTCACAAGATTACCTTCTCTTCTTTTTCATCGACTTACTTTTGCCGAATGTTTCTAATTATTTCTGTAAAGAAGACAACACTTTTTGGCTTGAACGTAATCAACTTTCACAGATAGTGAAGCAACTTTAAGCAGACGCTTGCGTTTTTTTCCACAATTTCGTTGTCTGCTATAAATCAAGAAAGAAGAATAATATTCTAATTGAATCTTCTTTGAAATCCCTTTAAAAATTAAAAATAGAAGGGCTTTGCTAATTTAGTGCAACGTTTGAGCATGAATTTTGAATCTCTGATAGTCATTTCTCTTCAAATTTGATTTTGGTAATTAAAGAAACAATGACTGCTCATGCAAGATTAATGGAGAATATGAGTATGGAAATGCTACGAAGGAAGCATTTACGTTATAATTTTGCGAAATAAAACCACAACAGTATAAAAATCATAGAAGAAATGGACAAATTTTATAATAAGCTAATTAATCATCATTTCCTCAAGATGTTTATTCAAGATTCGTTAATTCTTCTTCTTTATTATCAATCAATTATGTATTTCTTCGGATTTGTTTACTGTGCTTCATCGATTAAATATAACCATTCAGTTGAATGATTGGAGAAGATTTATTGCGATGTGGTCGAAGGAACTATGTGGCCGGACGTCGCCGGTAAATCTCACACGTCCTGCGATCATTTCAAAGTGAAGCTGCCGGCAGTGAAGAAAAAGAAGAAGGAAAAAAAGAACGAGTCAGAGTGCTGTAAGATCTTCGCCCTGTTTCATTATCGTAAGCCTCGGGACCCGCTCCGTGGTTCCAGCACAGCCTCGTCAGTGCCCCTGCTCGATATGGGCGCAAGAGCATGGGACTACGAGGCCTTGCCGGAACTCCACACTTCGACGGCGGTTACGCCAACCTCGACGCCACCGAGCGCGTCCCAGCAGAAAGCACCTAGAGTATATTTTCAAGCAGAGAATCTGGCTACCACTAGACGAAGGAGCAGCAATAGACTGCTGGCGCCGCAGCAGTCCTGCAGGAGACGAAGCCGGAGTATGAGCGCCTGGAGCGATTTGTCCAGGTCGTCCTTCAGGTTGGACGAAAGGTTCGTCGGTTTCCGTTTCGGATGTGTTCTGACTTTATTCTACTTCATAAACTATCAGCTTACGTTTTGTCAGACAATCTCAATACAAAATTCGTACGATCTTTGTCAAGAGTCCGGAAGTTGAATGGCTTTAAATATGGACTTAATTTGCATGGCGAATTAACTCTTTTATCTCAACATAACTACACGATTACAAACCATGAAAAAAATTATGATTGATGATTATGAAATTTTTTAAATTATCACTTATTATTTCGTAAAAAAGTCAGCTTTGTTGAATGTATTCATTGAAATAAAATGTTTCGGTCTATATTATGTAAAAAATTAACAAAGTAATACACAAAATATTAAATTAATTATATATAAACTCTAAAAACATAAAAATAAATTTTTATAATTTAGAAATAATGTGAGAATAAGAATTATTATTACTTATTTTTTTATGAAATCTATATTTATCCATATTTTTGTAAGATAAAATAATATATAATTTCAAATAATTCTAATATAGTATAATTTTGAATGAAAAAATTGAATTCAATTTTCGAATTTCTTATATTTATCAAGTTTTATGCTATTGAAATAAATGTTTACAAATGGGCTTTTATTTCGATAATAATTTCATTATTTTATTCTTATTCATATTTTTATGTTTAAGTTTAACGTATAAATTATTATAGGAATTTTTGTTATATTTTCTGCTACCTACACTATTACTTTAAAAAATTCTCCAATTTATTCTACTAATAATAGTTTACAAAAATAATAGTTTGTATAAAAAATAATAAATACATTAATATGTCATAGTTATTACAGCTATTATAGCTATTCTAAATACAGATGCATGAAAAAAAAAAAAATTTAATATAGAAATTTTTTGTACTTTTTTTATGCATTATTATTGAGCATTATTATTTAAGCCTTTTAAAAAAAAATTTTATTTTTTCTTTATAAAAATTTTCTTTTTCTTAATAAAAAAACGTAAGTTTATTAATGTCCGTTATGATATAGATAAAATGGACAAGTAGGTTTGACCATGTTTTAAATAAAAATGTTAAAAGTGTTGTGGGAGAGATTAATAATATCATTATCAACTTTTTTTATTGAGCAAGCGCTAAGATGCTTTGTCTAGTGAGTGCATCGTAAACGACTGAGTGCAGAGTAAACGACTCTACAAAGAAAAAGCTTCCGATTATCGATCATCGTTATCGACAATGTCATATGTATATGGTCATTTCATCGAAAACCAATAGTGATTGTTGTAATATATCGGACAATAAAACCATGAGTGCGCTTTGTGTGTCACAGTATATAAATTTAACATGATCTCGTATAGCAGTGCATCAAAATTTCATAGGCAGTTGATGAATAATTTCATGTAAGAGAGAGATTTGTGTAAAAAATTGTATAAAACATGAGTAAACTAAATGTAATATAACAATATTATTAAAAAATTCTGATTCATCAATTTTGGTATATATA
>NW_017305180.1:1754206-1777032 GCF_001594115.1 Trachymyrmex septentrionalis
GATTTCCAAAGGGATTAAGATGGATGAGAGAAGTCTATTTTAGTCTGAAGAGAGAGATGAAAGAATCTTTTATATGCTTGAAACATATTGCTTTTATGTTTACATATTTTCTCGAAAATTTTTTTAAGTTAAATATACGATGGCACTTTTACTATTTTGTTGTTTATATTTATAACGTAAATTTTTGCAAAAATAAAGTCAATTTTTCAGAATTCTTTTAGAAATTTATATTATTTATTTACTATAAATATATAAATTTATATAATTCTTTTAGAAATTTATGTTAATGTTAACAAATGCAATATTTATAGATGATTTATTTCTCATAATTTTAGTACATTATACATATTATAGCTATTCTATATTATAAAAACGAATATATAAATTATGATAATCACATAAAAAGATATGTAATAATATAAACGATAAACTTAAAAATAATGCATAGGCATAAAAAATAATTTTTACAAATTAAAAATATAATTTTGAGTAGAAGAAAGCATAATATAACAGAATAATACAGTTTCTCAGATCTTATGGATCTTAATGTCGAATACCGTTTTGCATTCAGAAATACCATAAACAAACTTATGCATATGGCGTTGTAAATTCTTCGAAAACAAGTAAATATTATCTTTTAACTATTAAATTCAAATTCATAGCAATATTAAGCCAAAATTAATATCTTTTATTTAAGCAAAATTATGACGAAATTTATAACTTTATTGTAATTCTACATATACACAGATGTACGACTATTTTATATCTTTGTTTTAACTGTTGTTATATTATTTGATTTCGTAACTTTTTAAGGGATAATTGATTTTATTAGTACGGCGAAATAGCAATAATTTCAAGTAATTTTATATTGCACATAAATTGGTTTTTATCAGACATTAGAAAATGATTTATTTTGTGTTTGTCTTTTTATTTTTCATGATAAAATATTGGTTTGTTTTTTAGTGAAAATTCTGACAATAAGACATCAATGAATGTTTTTAAAAATGTTTCAGGAATGAACAAGAATAGCAAGATTTCTCATTTCTTTTGTTCACGAAAAGATCATTAAACTGCATTTTCAAGCAACATCCAAGTTCTTTAGAGTGCTTTCAATGTTAGATTGAAAAGAGGTTCCTTTTCTAATTACACCTGCATATTCAGTGCCTGCATATTTTACTTTCATTTTTTACTTCATTTTAAGTTATTATCATTTAGTCTAACCGTTATGCGTATTTCAATTACTAATTTAGCTTTGAATAGCTAAAATATATCTGAATGAAGTAATTAAAAAGACAAAGCTTTAATTAATTTAATAAAAGATATATATATATTTATGCATTTAATTTAATACATAATTATTACGTTTTTAAAATTGACACTGAGTTAAATCTGTATATTAAAATGTGTATAAATATATTATCTGTATTTAATGCAAAAATTTCTGCAATATAATATGTAATATTTATTTAAAACGTACTTAAAAATATATTAAAATATCTATTTTATATAATTTTCTTAAAACATAAAAAAATTTTTTTATTTATGTTGCACATATGATTGTGAACTTTATTGTTTAAAATATTTTTAGATAAATACAATTATGATAATTATAATAAGTAAGATTATTAAATTTAAATTATTTATATATATAAAAATAGCATTCTAATATATTTATCAAATTGTGAATAACATTTAAACTGATTACTTTTATTATTTATTCTTATTGTTATGTTTTAACGTATTATTTAGCTAAAAAATTTGTCAGGAAAACTAAAAAATTTGTAGTTATTTAAATGTATTATATTGTTATTATTACTAATTTTATTACTTTAAACAGCTCATTTACGATCTCTTAATTTTCTTGTTTCAGGTAAGTGTGGAGCTATATCTTTGTCACTTTTATTCGTTACACGTAAGTAATCAATTCAACATCATTAGCGATATTACTAGCTGGAGCATAAAGCGAACTATAATCCAATCGCATTGGATTCTCCAGATCAACGAACTGCGATATAGCATAAGCAGCAGGAGTCATAAATGCATCACTAAGTTAATGTGTATTTGTGTTAGAATGTTCTCAATATAGTTATTATATCGTAAATATAAATATTTTATCAGACAACTACAAGTGTATTTGTAGAAAATAATTAAAGTAAAATCTCCTGTTTCTTTATTTAAAAATTGTACAAAGAAAAATTGGATAAATCAAGTTAATAGCATATATTATGATATGTACTGTTCATAATAAAAATTTAATTATTTAGCTGGACATCTTTTATATAAAAAAGAAATCGAAGGTCTAATTTCAATATGTGCAATTAAATCGTAATTTTTAGTATAAATTTTAATTTATTTAATAATTTAATCATAAATTTTTTACTTTTTTTATTACAATTAATTTTAAGATACATTAATACAGAAAAAGAAAATAATACTTGTTATTTATTATACTAGAAATAAATAAGTCTCAGTTATTTTCAAGAAAATGTTTTAAATCTCTATTTTTTAAATATATTTAAATATATTTAAAATTACTTTTTAATTTTTTTGTGTAAAAAATATAAGAATGCAATTGTAGTTAATGGAAAATATTGCGAGTGTAATAAGAGTAAATTTTTCATATTTATTCATGAAGCACTTTGTACAGTTTTACAAAATTGCGCAGATTAGCAAGAGATTTTCTCTAACGTAGAAAAGTTTACTTTATGACAAATATTATTTTTAGCGATGTTTTTACGTGTTTTGCTTTTACTGTTAAAAATTCGAAAAATATCGAAGGGATTCCTACATTAGTCTCATGAATAGTTACAACCACTTGTAACATATATTTATTTGTACTATTTAAATTTGTTTGGAAATGATTCTGGACGAAAAAGGATAATTTAAGAATAAATAAAAAATGCTTTTATTTAATATTAATGGCAGAGAAAATAATAAAATAGAAGCTCGATATATATATATAGAGTTCCAAGAAAAACTTCTTTAAAAGATTTGTTGAGACTAATAGAAAGGAGATACCACGTATGTTTATGATGTTATAAAAAGAATCTCAAAGTAACTCTGAGAAAATATGTAAATATAAATATAATACTATTACCCCGTAACATATCGGTTTTAACAAGTAATTAAATTTGCTCTAATTGTTTTTTTCTATAAAAAGTTATATGTAGAAATGTAAACTATAATGTTTGCTATATACATATGTGTGTATATATACTTAGATAGCAAGCTGTTGTCATATATTTTGACTGTTAGCTATTTAAGATGTAATAATGATGTCATTTTTTTTACTAATTAATGACGTCAGTTATTTGTCCTACGATTTATTTACAATGTCATGCTTATTAATATCGGACAGATGACGTTGACTACTCTAAATCTGAATCAGTAGATAGTCACTAATTACCCAGTGGCATACTTGGCACTGATAATCAGTGAAGTTCAACTAAAAAAGGAAGAATGTTTGAGTATTATATAACTAAAATACTGATATTTGCACATTAATTTCAATTTTGCGATATTATATTCATTGAATTTAAGTATTAAAACAAGGTCAGTTAGATCACATAATAAAGATTAGCTAGATTAGGGATCCACATTTAATTCACTGATTACCAGTGACATACTTGGCATTGATATCAGTGATTATCCACTGATTTAAAGAGTAATCAAAAGTTAATAACGTCATTCATTTATGTTGTAAATAATTAAACATAAAAACAGTGACAATTTTCGACGTCAATTTGTAACTTTGTGTGGCTGTGATAAATCCACATTATTTTTACGATGTTTGGACGTTATTGTAAATGTTAGATTCATCAGATTAGTTATAATAGTGATTGATTAATGATATCAAATAGACGACACTTTGCTACATAGGATATGTATATACATATGTATATATAATTTTTTTAAACAAAATTTCTATTTAATGTAGAATACAAATTGTATTATATTAAAAGTAGAAACAAAATTTTGAATCAAATTTGCGAACATCATCTAATAAGATATTGTTCTTGTTACGGAAATGTCAGAGTTTATTTCTTTTGCGTTGTCATATTCTGATTGACATTGTCTCGAATTATCAATCAGTTTCTCTGCGCGTTTTTAAGACTACGCGGATCAAATGCAATTTTCGTAAAGTGTTCTCACGCTTAAATGCATTCGTATCCTTCTTGGATTTATATTCCTCATCTCTTTATGGGATTGAGTATCTAGCAATATAAAATATGTTCTATAGAATAAATTGCAATTTAGAAATAATATGACGTTTAAATAAATAAAAAAATAATTAAATAGAACAGTTTACAATTTATAAAAATATTTCTGCAATAAATCAATAACATAACATCAATAAAATATAAAATCAGACATTTTTTAAAGACGTCTTATATTCTGATTATGTTTTTGATTTTAAATGACTATTATTTTCGATTTTAGATACTTGTCAATTATGCCGCGGATGATGAACAGTATAAATTGAGCACGTCATTTTCTTATATAATTTGGTTCATACACAGCCATATAGTTCAATGATGTCACAAATTTAATTATAATATCACATTGCATTCATTTAATTTCGCATTTAAGCATATTAAAAGAAGTTAAAATTAATGCTATCTATTTAGCGATATGTATATCATTTACTGAAGGTAATTCATACTAGTATTTGGAACTTTTGTTTAATACAGAGGGGGAATGTTTCGTAACAAACATTATTGATGTGATCAACTGGTTTATTGATTTCCCTTCTCTCGTGCACCGTGTTCATTCTGTCGAGTAATTTCCCCTACATCATTTCTAAATCTGAAGCTTTGTTTAATAACATTATTTACGCGAAGTACCTCGATTAGGTGCCTTGTCGATTATGCCGCGGATGATGAACCATATAAATTGAGCGCATCACCTTCTTACAAATAATTTGCTTCACATAAAGCCACATATCTAATATTGTATAAGATATATAAGAATATTACAAAAAAAGAAAACGTTTCCGAAAAGAAATTCTATTTTTATCAAATTATTAGTATATTTTTAATATGTCGCAATATTTTAAAAGACAAAATTTACATTAGATAAAAGAAAATCGTTTTTTTACTTTATTAATGATTAAATTTGTAGTGTTTTTAACGTTTTTATTGTAAATTAATTGTTTTTTGAAACAAATATAAATTACTTTAAATTTATGTATTTATTGATAAATGTATTTTATTTAAAAGTAATATATTTTATATTGGAATTTGATTATTTGTATTATACTTTCTAGTAAAGTATCAAACTTTTAGAAGAATAAAAGTAGATATTTAATTTTGTAATTGTATGAATTATTAGAAAAATTACTACATACAATTATAACAATTATTGCTTTTATGTTATGACTTGTTGTTTATCATCAACCAAAAGTATACAAATTGTTATAACAACGCTCTGTCACTTTTTGATGCTTATAATTATATTTATCAAGTATTAGACTAAAATTGTGCAGTATATTTCAAACTTATGTTTATACATGAAATTTTTACTCATACAGGATAGATCTGAAAGGAAGTCCTAAAGGCGTTTGAATATCCTTATATCCTCTAACGTTATTCCTCGTTTAACAGTCCTTTTTTGAGAACGTTCTCATTTTTTCAGATAAAATGTGCTGTGTGGATATATATTGTTTGAGTTAAATTTATACAATTATTATAAATTACAAGTATTATAAATTATAGCATAAAGCACAGAAAAAGTAAATTTTATAACTGTCAATTGCGACATATGATTTGAGTATTTTAGTAAATAAAAGTATATAAACGAGATAGAAGCTTTAGTGCAGTCTAATGTAACAATAAAGAACGTAGGCTTCGATGATCTATAGATTGTTTACATAAATGACATGTAACATAGTTTATATTGTATACATATAGATGTAGATTATTATATTTTACGCATAAATGGCGCACAACCCTATTATGAACTTGCATCTGTTGATAAAGTAGATACCTAATGAGCTTTTTTCACATGATATGAATCCATATCACAACTAAGCTTTCTTTCCTACCTTATCGACTGAATAAGAAAAGCTCGATGAGCTATTGAAGTGATTCACACTATGCTTGATGAGCGCAGTTTTCTATGAAGAATGAAGTAGTATGAGCTAATGTTAGCGTCGCCACGTCTGTATTTTCAAAAACATGACACTTAAATCGGATAAAACACAAAAACCTAAATTATTAATACCCTATAATTTAATGCATTTATTTAAAACATTTAATTTTAATTTTAATTTTAATGTACTTTAAAACGTTTAATGATTCAAAAAATTTTAATTGTGAATCGAAAAAAGTAGTACGAAATAGAATGGGTATGTACAATGCTATCTCATACGATACTATTGTATGTCAATAATATATACTCTATTCTTTGATTAAATATTAATTTATAAAAATTTAATCAATTTTTTAATAAACAATGTTTTTAAATTGTTACTTAAAATAATAAAATGCATATGCTAAGAAACCGCAAAGCAAATTAAAAATTAGTAGGTATATTATTCCAATAAATGTATAAGATATATCATTAAATATAAATAATAGTATGATATCTTACATAAAATTTATTCGAACAATGTACTAAATTTTAAGTTAAAATTTGCCTAAATTTGTTTAGCCATCTTTTAAGTATATATAGTTTACTGTTTTATACAACAATTTAAAAACATTGTTTACTAAAAAATAAATTAAAAAACTTTGTTTATTAAATTATAATTGCGTATCCCAGTTTTATAACGCCGTAATAACATTGTATCATTATATTATCGTTACAAGTATTACGGATGGCAAAAAAATTGTGTAATAACAACGATGTCGATCCAATTATATTAAGGTCCATATTCATTATAGTATATACCACGACTGATCCTCATTTCAGGCGAGTTAGATTTGAACCAAAGTTTAAACCATTCAGATTCATTGAACCGTAGTTTGAAAAGCATTTTTCAAATGAAAGACTGATTTAGACCTGGCTTAAATCGAATCTCAGATTGAATCACGATTATAAATAATGAGACCTAAGAGTTACAAAGTCGAAGTACTGAAGCATTATATATTTAAAAACTATTTCTAACCATTTTTTTTTATTATGAATATACTAATATAAAAAGCAATGTTATGAGGTTATTCGTTAATTCATTTTTTTTTGCAATTATATATATGTATATATATTATGATAAATATAAACTTTTTTTAAAGAGAGTTAATAATATTTTACAATTCCTTTTACTGAAAATTTATCAAAATGTCAGAATAACTGATTATTTGTAATTTTTTGTTAAAACTGCTTGCGGATAAAAATTTTCTCATTTATATATATATATATGTACAATTTATGAGATCTCCCCTCTTTCCTATTTGAAAGAAAAATGATTTTAAAATATATTTCTGGATATAATTCTGGAAATAAATAAAAGAAGATAAAGTTGTAAAAAAACTATCTCGTTGATTGATTATGTTAAGGATTTTTATTTTTATAGCAATTTGATACTGATCGAATTCTCTATTATATTTAAGAAAAAGATCGGATTTCATTCTCATCTCGACTTATAATATAACAGGAACAAAGAAGAAAGATTGCTTCGCAACACGTATAACAACACCTTTAAATTTTGCTTGGAATATCTACTACGTGGTAATAATTGTATTTTCGTCGTTCTAAGACTTTAATGAAGTGTTCGTGCCGCATGGCGGTCTCATTAAAATTTTCTTGATGTTACTAAAATAATTCTATTAAAATTGTTAATTGTAATGTTGATCTATAGTTAACATTGAATAATTTAACTGCTCTAACAAACCGTTACATTTTGAAATTTTCTGAAACTAGACTTATTTATTTAGCAAAGTTATTAATTTTTATTACCTATTATAAAATTTTTATTTCAAATATTGTGAGACATGCACGGCATTTTTATTATTAATATAGGCGATCAAATTAACTAAAAAATTAGGATTATATTATATGTATATATGTATAGCTATGCTATACATATAGGTATGTATAGCTATGCTTAATCCAAAATATAATAATTCACGAAAATATAACCCATTATAGGGGCATATATAATAGGTTAAATTACATTTATAAGTAATTATTATCAAAGCTACTTATTTCAAAAATAATCAAATAAAGAACTTTTTAGTCATCAAAAATTAAAAAGGATGGTACTTATATTTTATAAAAAAGACTGGCATACCAAAAAATTGTCTGTCAGAAAAAAATTAATTGAAAATAAATTTCTAATATACGAGTAGCATTACATAAGCTCTGCTAATATAGTATTAAAGTATAATGCTATGATCAGTTCTATTAATATATTAATAGATTTTTATATTAATATATTACATGTAAATTTTTTAATTGGTATTAAATATTTTTTTTATCAAAGATAATATATGTTTAATTTATATAACATTTTAAATTTATATATTGTATATTCTCAAATTTTAGCTTCCGTGACATTAATATCTTTTTTTTTAATGTTTAAGAATCTCTCAAATATTTTATACATTGTTATCATAATAAAGTATCAATAACTTTGTCAAAAATGTAATAAGTTAATTAATTATTTTAAAATTGTATAAGCTTTAATGAAGTAAATCAACGATTGATAAAAAGCTTTTAAATTAATTAATTTTGTGTAATGTTAGAAAAAAAATAAATTTAACACCTCTGATTAATATAATGGTAACGAGAATTGAATGTAATAATATCTAGACCGTAATACATAAATTGAGTAATGATTACGTGACATATATACCTAATAATACTTGAAAATTTTATATAAGGACAGAGACAGTTTTCTCTCTCTCTCTCTCTCTCTCTCTCTCTCTCTCTCTCTTCCTCTCTCTCCTTCTCTCTTTCTCAGACATATTGTAAACTGTTATATTGTAGGTATGTTCAAATCATTCAAGCTGTGTGGATACATTATTGTCTCATGTATCTATGTAATTGGCTATTTCAATCTTTATACGTGACAATTCTCGTCGGAATGAGTAGATTTAGTATCACTTTTATTATTGGGATATTAAAGCACAATGGAAAGTTTCTAGTCGACACATTGAAGTAGAAATTGTGCACTTTATTAAATTATGTCTTAAGATGATGACACTCAAACGCCTCGCCGATGTGATAGCAAAAGGAAATATCTCTGTACAAGATAAAAAAGACCAAATCAAATTCAATGAAATTACTATAATTTTTATTGCTGTAAATAATAAAAAGTACTATATTTAGTAATAAAATTTTGATAATGAGAAGAAAAGTGCAAGCTATACTAAACTATTTAACTGTAAATTAAAATTATCGTTTATTATATAAATTTATCTCTTATTTATTATAGTAACATTTTGAAAGTAATATATTTTTAATTATTTATTATTCTTTCTTTATTCTATTTTCAAGATGCCGTAAATTGTTTATATTATAAAAAATTATTTTTAATTAACTAATTATATGAATCATAAAATATCTTATTATAAAAAAATAAATAATTAAAGTGTTCTCTAAATTGACAAATATAAAAGGAATGGGCTAATGAGAGTGTAAGCGCTGTAAATGTTGCATAATTCATTCTCAGCAAGAATTAATCGTCAAACATACAGACATGAAACCAAAGCATAAGAATCTAGTTATCAAAAACGTATATTGTTCCATAGTTAGGTAATTAAATGAAAAGAATAATGACATGATAACGATCATCATTTTTCTAAAATTAATTTTCAAAAATCCGAAAACGAAAAGATAATCGAATAAATTGAGAGAATCCGCAAGTCATTGGAAGTATGAAAAAATTGTTTTAAAAATATGAAGTGACACACTAGTAGCAACAAAAATTTATATATGAATCTACAACATATTAAAAAATTCTATTATTTATGATATATTATTAAAATAATATTATTAATAATATAATATTAAAAATTCTGAATTATAATTTAAAAAAAAAGGTTAATAAATTAAATTGTAATTTATTATTATGTATTAATTTTCTTTTTTAAATATAAAAAAAGATAAACAATTGCTCTATAATACGCAATAGTATTGTTGTGTTCACAAACAAACGAAGAATTTTTCCACAGAAGCTTCTTCAGCTGTATAAATACATTGATGTTATTTGTTTAATAGCTAAATTAAGACGCAATAAAGTTTCGTAGATTTAATTTATTTTCTCAAGTCGATTCACAAACAATGTTTGACTCCGCACATCTTCTATTTAATTGCGAACTCAACGAGCAAAATTATTGATTGCCTTTAATTGTATATCTTTTTTTATTTTTAAATACCATTAAATTTTATTACTAAAAAAAGAAGTTGAGTAGAAGTAATGAAGAAGTCAGAAAATACAAATCAAATTCGTTTTATATGTACGACGTTTTATATTTACGACATTTCGAACTTTAAAAGTCAAACTATATAACTAATACTCGTTAACAGATGTTTTAAAATTTGAGTACCAATTAAAAGTTTCTGAGTTTTCTTTTATAACCATTATGTAAAACAAAAAAGAAAAGTTTATGAAGGAAAGCAATTATTGCTCATGATGTAACAATTATCGTCAATAGCTCATTAACATTAACAATTGCACATCCCACTCTTTTTAATGCTTAATTTTTTTTTAGTTTCCTTTTAGATGATCGTTGAAAATTATGCTTTATATAATATATTAAAAAGCATACTGCATACTATTATAAAAGGTTAAAGAATAATGTAAAATTTTTGGATCATGCTCCTGATAACATATGTAAATGTGTAACATCTATAGCATTCTGAATAATATCATTTCTTATGATATACCTCAGGATATCAAGTCGTGCAAAATCAAGTTACTTTTATACGAAATGTGCTTTTTAACGATTTGTCTTTATCTTGTAATTTTTATAATAAAATTTGATTGATAGTTATTCTGCTAATCATCACACATGACTAAGGATCAGCGAATTGTCAGATCCAGAAATTACGGAATAAATTTCGAAAAACTTTTTATAGACTATGGAAAAAAAAAGAAACAGAAAAGAGAAAGACTAACTTGGATCGAAGATAAATAGAACTTTACTGGAACACAAAATGTGCTGAGAAGAATTGGAGGGTTTATGTTTATACTTTGATAGATTCAGCTCCATTAAACTTCATCGATTTAGCGAAATCTGAGCCATCGCTGTGATTCCTAACTGTATGTTACAAGGAATGTATCAATTATTATAAGAATCGAAAACATTATTACGATAGAAATTACAATTGCCTTTTTTGAATTTAAATTGAAATCATAAGAAATTTTAATAAATTTAATTTGATATAGTATTTTCATATAGTGGAAATATTTTAATATCAATCTGACTGATAAGTGATAAAAATATAAGATAAATTATAACGTGTAATTAACTTTTTAGCTGTATTAAATACATTTTAAAAATATTGTACATCATATTTTAAAATTTTATCAACTTGTTTTTAAAGCCATGCTTTAAAAGATGTTGCTGTTACCCTTAGAATAAATATTATAGGTGATGAAAAAAATTTAAAATAAAAATAATACACTATCTTCAATTTTCTTTTACTTAAATGTAGTAAGTGTTTAAGCTAGCAAATGTTGACGATTCACATTAATGTACTACATAAAAGTTTTATAAGCATAAAATATCAGTTACGAGTAGTAAAATAATTATTTTAGAGAAAATTATTTCTTTCTTTTTACTTTTATAAGTTATGTTTTTAACATTATTTCAAAATTAAAAGATTAGATAATTATATAATATGATAAGCCTTTTTATCATATATCGATTTTAGTCAAACAAAAGTGATCTATTCTTTATTTGTGAGAATAGCTAATATATGTAAATTATTTTTTATGGTCGTGAAATGAATCAATTTAATCAATAACAATCAATAACGTAATAATAATAGTTCTATAATTTCACGAGTGCAATGTTAATATTTAGAAACGTGAAATACTCATGAGATTTGTACGTAATTGATTTATCTACACATCGATTAAAGATATAGTTGAGTACACTTACATATCATGAATAAATCCATAATTATCCGCGTGTTCATTAAATATAACATACCTACGTGAAAATACATATTTAAAGATTATTAAAGAAGTTCTATAGTGTAAATAAAAGTATATTAGACCGATTATATAAAATAATTATATCTACTAGTATTTATAATAATTTTTATAAATTAATTTAACGCTTATTAAATATAACAACATTAATTACTTTTAAAATTATAATTTATTAAATATATGTAAGAAATACGTGATACGCAAAATTAATTTATCAAAATAAAAGTGACATAAAAAATAGATAATATACTGTGAACACAAAGTTCATTGTAATGTGAAACATACCTCTCTTTAAAACCATGCTCTTTAAATGGCTCAAGGCAGATGAGTTCGCAAATGCTTTGAGGAATGCCATAGAGATAGAAGAGTGTGAAAAGAGGATAATGCGACACTTGAAAGAATGCAAAGTATACTAAAGGACATAAAGAACGCAAAGACATGTGACACTTTTACAGTTTTATTCGATAAAAGATGCACCTACGAGAAAACTTTTATTAGGATCATGAATAGTTTCCTAAAGCAAACAAAACAAACACTTGCGTCTAATGTAACAAGATATGCGTACCTTTCTTCAGATTTATAAGAAAATTTAATTTTATTAATGTCTTTTACAATCTTTGTCAATTAGGAGAACTTATCGTGAAATAAGTGAAATTGCGCGTGGAAAAATAAGAATAAAGGCCAAATAAGAATTATTTAAAAAATAATAATACACTAAAACAATAAAGAAGAAAATATTCAAGAATTAACTTTTCTAATCTCAATTAGAATTTACATTGTTTTACACACGCACGCACACAAGCATTATGCGCATATTTGCATACTAGACTTTACCTCATTATACATATATGTTATTATATAAAACATGGACTTTATTATATTATATCATTTTAGTTTATTTAATATATAATAATTATACGTTTATTTTATCATTACGCTTGTAGAAATTTTTGTTTGAACTTTTTAATGCTAACTTTTATAACTAGTATCTATTTAAAGTAAAAATGGACAGTGTGTGAATTGTTAAAGTTTGCATATAGGATAATAATTTATTTAATAAAAAAGAAAGAGATGATGTTTACACGATATTATTATTGTATTTGCACATTAATAAGAAAAAAATCCAGATTTACGCAAAAACTTTCTTTTTTATTATATAATGTTATTATATATTGATTATATATATATTATTTCAAGAAGTTTTTCTATATAAAAAAAAGCAAGAATATTATATGTTTTTTATCATAATATATTATCATACATATTAAGAATAAAATAGATAAAATGCTAAAGACATTAGGTTATTTCTATATGTCTGATCAATATGTGATTGTTCTACTGCCGCTATTTCTATTTATTTCTTTTTCCCATTTTATTCTTTCAAAAATAATTGCGTCTTTCTTCAAAAAATGTTTACTTACATTACGTATTGTATATCCAATGATAAAGTCTATTCTACGATATGCTTTTTGTTTCCTGTTTTTTGCTTTTTGCTATTTTTTAATACCTTATCTTTTTGCTTCTTATTCCGTTTTTTGTTTCCTGTTGCTCAAAGTAAAAGTTAACGAACTTTGGAAGAAACAAGAAACACGTACCAAGCAATATAATTGTCGATAAAATGGTCACAAAGGAGGAAAAAAGTGAAAGATAAAAATAAGAAACAAGAAACAAAGTACACTTTAATTGTAGAATATAGGCTTAAAAGTCAAACATTAGTGATTCTTAAAGCGCATATTTAGTCGTAATTATGAGCTACCGATAATGCATTATATTTCGAAAGATGACGAAAGGGATGAACGGAGAAGACTAAAAAGAACGTATCTGTTTATGGTGGGTATTATTTTTGAGGCGTCTGCGCTTCTGTCGGTGCGAGGGAGCTAGAACCAGAAGGCGGGTTGTCGAGACCAGCCAACCTTCCAAGCGACCGCCGACCGATCAACCAACCAGGAGGAGGCGTGGGAGCCCTCGGGATGCTAGTCGGCCAGTCGTCTCCGAACCGTCGCGCGGTTGAGATGCGAGTCCTTCTGAAAATTCCGTCGACATCAGACCTCGTGTATTATCTTCACCCTTAGCTCACAATACTCTCCGTCGATCGTTGATACGCGACCTCGTGCCATTAGCGATGTACGCGATTCTTTGCTGTTGTCGCGCGCGCCGATTGGAAGCGGTGCGCACGTGAGTTATCCTCCTCGGAATCCGGACTCGCCACCTCTCAGTAGCTATTGAACAATCGCGCGGTCGTGATCGTCATAAAGAAGCGACAGTATCTCTAGCGAGAAAGAAGATAGGGTCAGTCACCTCGGTGTTACGATTTGTTGATTGTCCCTACTTTCATGTAATATATGCTATTACCTATCGCTACATCTTAATTTATCAGAATCTCGTGAGATTATGGCACCCGATTCTCACGATCGGGTGACTAGCCGAAGATCCTCCGGATTGGAGAATCGACTTCGAGGTATATCTGATATAACAGCTTTTAACTTTTAACCGTGGTATTACCTCATAAATTTATCCGCAATCGTTTATGTCCCGGAAGCGGAACAGTTTCTTCCGCTCTTTTGTTTCATATTGCTCGCGCGATAAAATGTGTCTTTAAAATTTAGATTTATAGATTCCATGTGTGTTTTACTACTTCTTTTTTGTAATAACGCGATCGTGACTTTAAGATACTGTATATAAATATTTAGCTTCTTTTCAATATTATTAGTTAAGAATTAAAGTTTAATCTGGTAAAGCGGTTAGGAAAATTCTGTAGAAAAATTGATTATTTTGTCATACTTCTATCTTATTTCATTCTCATTGGGCTTGGAAAGATATTATATTTTAGGAGCTAAAGTTATAGGTTTTTGAAATTAATTTTAATTGTAAAATTTACGTATATATCTTTGATAGTTAAATAATAAAAGAATCAGATGTGAAACACTTCATTCATATATTTGTGCACGTGCACTAGACGCCATCTTGAAATGTGTTATATTCACAAGAATTATATGTAGAAGCACCAATAGCGCATACTTTTATATATTTTTATTCCTTTTTATTAATTGTCTGTTCTGAAATTTGCTTTTTTCTTGGTAATATTAATAATTGATATTAATATTAACAATTGATTTTGTTATAATCTATTTTATTCAGCAAAAATTGATAAAATAATTTTATTATGTTGTTATAGTATATATTATTTTACGTAAATTTGATTAAAAAAATTGAAGGAAAACAAAATATTATTTGTATATAAAACAGTCTAATTGCTATTAATTAAAGACCAAACATTATTATACAAATGAAAATGTTCTAATAACTTGAAATAATTAAATATAATTATTAATGTCGTGGTTAAATATATAGAGATATAGAGCATAAAAAATATTAAATCTATATTTTTTTATCTTGTTGTCTTAAGGTTTAGAGGTCAAAATAATTCCTCAAAAATAATTTTTTATTTTCGACATTTTTTAGAAAATATGAATACATCATTAATAAGAGTATATGTTAAAGTATTATAAAACTTTATATAAATCGTTTTTTCGTGTACCTCATATTTTTGAAAATATTTACTGAAAATAAAAAAGATTCATTATTTTAAATAGTTGTTTCGATCTCGGAAACTAGTCTTGACATACGTAAATAAAAAATGAGTCTAATATTTTTTTATACTTTACAATAAATTCAACACTTATCACAATCTGTAAAGGATAGTTCCAACAGTTTTCTTATTAGTAAATTCTTTACTCTAAATTTGAGTAAAATTGTTTCTCAGAATGACCATATTATTATGCCCATGCTATTAATTATATATTTTTGGATATTATTTAAAATATAATTACTATAATATTATATTAAGATTTTTTTTGTATTAAAACTATAAATTTTGACATAATATTAAATTAATTATTATATAATAATGTAAGTATAATTAAATAAATAACAAAAAGTTATTTTTTATTTAATTTAATCTTACATGAATAAAATTTTAATAAAGCTACAAAAAATTGATTATTAAAACCCTTAACGTTAACAAATATATGAACTTTTTGTAATCATATATGTAGTTATATATAATTGCGATCAAAGTGACATATTCTAGTTTATTTTTTAATTTAATATATAAACCACACTGTATTATCAGCAATTTATAATATAATTAATCAATAATTTGATACGCATGTATTATATAATACGTCATGTAGATATTATTGAACATTTTAAATTAAATTTTGGTTACGCAAAAATCTTAAGAGACTTCGCTCGGCACAGCTTTGGGGGAGATTTCGCAGTATCGGATTGCCACTTTTCTGACAAAGTCGTTAAATTTAATATTTCTGTGTAACGTAAAATATATTCTCACATCTCGTTACGCGTATGAACATCTTTCTTCAGCTCGGAGTTTCAAATTAGCAAGTGTAATCTAACTCATTTATCGCAATTAACGTTGTCTAATTTACAAAACCATTCTAAATTAAATTTTTTCGAGATTTTTATATAGATAATAGCAAAATTATTTAAAGTTTAGTTTTATATAACGATTTTGTAAGTTTAAATGTATGTTTTATAATTATTAGTTTACATTGTTATATATAGAAGCTTTAAAATAAATATACTAAAATTTTATGCTTAGTGACGAAATAAAATGAAAAATTCTGCTATGTGTTTTTGACAATTGCGTTCATCTGTTACAATGACGGACTAATATTTTACATTTCTGGAATTCTACGTGACTGAAAATATCTGTGGGAATTTCTGTCATATTTGTGGTTATTTATATGCAACTAAAAGGTCAGAACATTTATGATTTTTTTGTGTATTAAGCTTTTAAAAAATTGTTTGAGAATCGCGTTTTTAAAATATAATGCTATCTATAAAACTGTTTTTTTTCGTCATATCACTAAAGCGATAAAATGTTACTATTTCTTTTTTAATTTGATACAGAGAAGAGCTTTTTTAATTTTTTATTAGGTGATATAACGTTTCTATTTTCTAACGATTCTATTATCTTAACGATATTGTCGGTATCGTTATGTTATCTTTGCGCAGCTTTTCTGCCACATATAAAACCTGCGCAATGACAACATCGACATTGTCGTCATTAAAAGTTACAAAATACAGACCTAAATTTAAAAAATGCAATCAAATTGTGAAAAGTTCTGAATTCTAATTATTAGAAATATGCTATTGTATGCATATTGAATTTTTAAAATGCGTTTATATGAGAAAAAGTATAATAAAAGAAGATATATTATTAATTATTAAACAGAAATAAATATTAATACTTATACATGTTATTATGGATGAGTAATGAGATATTGTATCCAAAAAAAGAAATTTTATAACATTTTTGAGATACACAGATATATGATGATCGATAAAATATTTCTCTTTTTCAATTTTTATCTCTAACAAACTGTGTTGTGATTGTTATCTGTATATACATAAATCTGTATGTACAAACTGTATATACATAATTATGTGTACTGTTGTCGCACTGTTCTAGAACAGAATAGGTTTATTTCTGTGTCTTATGAGACATTTATGTCAATCATCGAAGATGTTTATATAACAGTGACTATAATGAAATGTGTATGTCGAAAGGGAAGATTATAAGGACTTGATCAGCCGAAATTAATTAATCCGATGGACGCTGACGTAATTTTGGATTGGTTTCATTCCGATGAGACGGATATACGATGACTTGTCCCTTGACGGCAGTCCAATCACGATTTATTCTATACGTATATATTATGACGACTTAATCCCGTGACAGTGCCAATTATAGGAAAGAGAGTTTCTGAAAAAACCATAACTCGTGGCAAAGTTCTACGTGAAAAAAGTTGATTAAATGATTACTTCATCTTTTTTTGTTTATTGTTTATATAGTTCGAAAATTTATTTATTTTTACTGGAATGATTAAAAATTATTTAGTGCAAGCGTGAAGTTGAAATAAAATAGATTAATTATATCTAAATATAAATACAAGTAGTTCTTCAAATACAATTTTATCTAAAATATTAAAATTTTATATGATAATTTAGAAATTTGAATTATTTTTAAAAATCTCTTTATACTAAATTGAAGTAAGAATTAGAGTTTTATTGTTAATTAAATAATTTTAAAGAAAAAATTTTAATTAAATCTTGAATATTAAAGAATTACATAAAATATGTCCTGAAAATTTTGCTCACTTCAATATTAATGATTAAAAATTAAAGAGACTGGATAAGTAATCTCCTTTAATAGATTTTTCTATGAAGAGAATGTACAACATAATACAATATAATTTTTTTATTATAAAAAATTATCTTTTAAGATATAAATAATATTAGGTAAAATTACACAAACATTTTTAAAAAAAGATTATATATATAAAATAAATAAATTATATAACAATGTCGCGATACATATTCTCCATTTTTATATCAAAATCACCATTTTGACATCGAGTTAATCAATAGCCTGATCCTATACAATTCGTGAACCATTATCCTTCATGTATTTGCAAACCAAAACACGTATTATGCAAGACGATGTAACATGGATGGGAGTACGATACAAGTTTGCACAATGCATAATTAATGGAACGCAAAACGACTTTCACACAGACTAACTGTTGCAATCAAGATTAATTGAATTAAACTAGAGTTATCTACCGCTCATTTTGGAGATATACTCTCAAAGGAATCAAAATATTCAGAGAAATTGCATGACGTTGATCTGAAATGCAGCAAACATATAGGTTTCGTGTTCATATAACCATAAATTCTTTTAAATACAGTATTTTAATTTCCTGATAACTTAATATAATTAATGTTTGTAATGTTTTTAATTGTATACTTAAATGATTTAATATAGTGTTAACAAAACGTTACGTAGCTCTAAATTTTTTGATTTATAAAATAAGTAAATTTCATATTATATACACAATTAATTCTATGTAATATAATTTACATAGAAAATTTAATGATACTATAGTATAAATATTTTTGTTTTTAAAAATTTGCATTTTTATATTGTCGTGATTATGTATTGACAAAAATTTATTTATTTTGTTTATTCTATACATAATTCTAAACGCTTAAATTCCTAAATATTTTTAAATACATTCTACACATGCTACAAAATATTGCTTTTAACTGCTAAAATTTAAAAGTTGATTGTTGTGAGCTTTATTATAAAGATTTTGATATTTCTGTATTATTCAAAATATTTTGAAAAAATATTGTGAAATTTATACGTTTCTGTCTGAATTGGTGAGCTAACAATTAAACTCCGTTTGATTGTTTTTTTGCGTGTAGTTACTTTCAGTCTTGAAATATTTGTTTTCTATAAATTCGATTGTACGATCTGTAATACTATAAACTCGATTTGTACGATCAATATCCGACGTGACACCTTATGGTTAAAAAAAAGTTTGCAATCAATTTCTGTAGAGAGCATAGGAATTCCGTTGGAAATGTCACAGATGTGCAATAATTGCCTTGGAACTTCCCGTGTATGTATATATTTTTTTTCTTTTATTCAAATAATCTGCCGAGGATAATTCCATTTAATTCAACGGAGTAAATATTTTCTGAAGTTATTATTACTGAAATTTAATTCATCTTTTAAAGTATTAATAATATACTATAGTAAAGTATAACAAAGTAAAATGTAGTAAAGTATATAGTAATTATAATTTATATTTTGAAATATTAAAAAAACAAATTGTATTATTAATTTGAAGTTGCAACAATTATCAACGTTTCTGAAATCCTTTAATTACACTGTTATTCTCTCGTTTTATTAATTGCACTTTAGAAACTATTCCTACTTTCATATAAATACATATGCTATACTGCTTTAGCAAATGAGACAGTTTCTGATAGATATGTACATATTATATATAATATATTTGTGTGATCAAAATTAATTTGATAATTTCAAAGAGGTTATTAATTCTATTGTGATTTAATATGATAGTATAAATTTTTATTAGTATACTGCTGTTTGATATTTATATATATATATGTTATTCAAATTTTAATAATACTAAAATATTTTTTGTAACTCTAAATAAAAAAGTGTTTTATGTTTATTCTAAATAATTATATATTTTTCTATACTATTATATCTTTATGATCATAAAATTAATTATAATGATTATAAGTAAAATAATAACAATAATGACAATAAGTAAAATAATAACAATAAATAAAAAAAAACACGGGCAAGTAGAAAACATCATATTCAGTTAAGGAGGATTTCATGTCTAATAATATTCTTTGCAAACTTATACAATTTTCAGTTCAAGCAAACTGTGCGCTGATTATTTATCGATCTTGAAACACGGTTTCTAAACTAAAGCTGGAGTAATAATACTTCGCATTAAATTAACAATTTAATATTATTGAAGCTAATAAGCAAATCTTAAAAGCCTGTAAATAATAAATAAAAATTAAGTGTCAATGAAATATTAAATATTAAATGACATTTTTTAAAAAGCAATTTACAAAACAGATATTATAAAAATTTGAACTCTATAACAAGTTATTGTACATATTGCAAATTGTAATCAATTATGCTTTTCAATAAAGTATAAAAAATGTGTAATTATTTTCAATTATGTATGTAATTTTATTCTATTTATTTCTATATATATATATATTAATTACATAAACATACAAACTAATATTATATACTGATATTACATAAAATATTATGTTTTAAGTTTAATTTAAAAAAATGCAGTATTATATTATACATTTAGTTAAAGTAAAATATTTGATGTTAGCAATATCTTATTGCAAAATTAAAAATGTAAAAACTACAAAGTGTAACATATATTAAAATAAATTAAACAATTAAATACAGTTTGTTAAATTTATTATATTGTAGATATTGAATTTATTATATTATTTCCTGTATTAAACTAAAAGAGTAAATTCAACAGGTGGAAGGAAATATGCTGAACAAGATAATAAATTATAAATGCAATGTTTAATACTCGTTTACTTTCAATGAAGGTAATATTTTATTGTTTAATAAAAAAATTTTAAATAAAAAAATATATCAGTAAACATTTTTTAAAACTAATTTTTGTTTTAATCATTTTAATATACCTAATAATAAAGAATTTGTTTTAATACATATTAATGAAATTTTGATTTGGATCAAATTATTTTTTAATATTAAGTAGACATACTTCAGTAGTATAACGTTTCTTTATTTTCTCTTTAGTCTTTTTAATATAAATTTTTAAATCATTTTTGTTATATTAATTTTATTAAGGTGCTTATTATTTAATTTAATTTAATTTAATTAATATAAAATTCTGTTAGCACTCGCAACAACAAATATATATTTTCTGATTGTAGTAGCAAAAATTCACTTAATAGATATAAGCATCTAGGAAAATATAAAAAAATAAACATCATGTTTTGTTTCCAAAAGATAATGAAATATGTACCGTTAAAAACTGAAAAGTGTATAAAAGAATTATTTTATATCATATTTTTTTTTTTAAGTCGCACCTAACGTTGAACGTACAATGAACCTCATCGTGTTGCTAAAATATACCGACGAGCGAAGAAGAAGCTTTTACGAATACTTAATTTCCAATCTAGAGGTGCGCGAAGTTTTAACATCGAAAAGACGTTACCGAGGTAACGAAGCATATTGAAATCCACACTCCATCTGACTATTTGTAGTGCTTCTTATTTTTATTGACCAAAAGAATGACTTACCTCGTGAAATTTTTACGTATCTATTGATTATGGCGACAAATAAGTATTTGACTGGTATTAAAAAGTACACTTTTTTATTTTATGGAAAATAAAAAGATTTAATGTAATCTTACTGCTAGGATTCATACTTTTCATTCTTCACATGAAAATATTTCTCGTTGAATGAATAAAGAGACTTGCAATTAAATATTATATCTCAAGGATTACTATATTTTTTTGTTTCTTTTTATGTTTGAAATTATTAACTTGGTAATTATGTTTTAAAAATCTGTCTACAATATATATTAATGCAAAATATTGCATAATAATATTAAAAACAAACTTTATTTCTGAATAAAGAGAAGGAAGGTAATACAGAGAGATGGATTTTTCAACAAAAATAAAAAATCAGATAATGCAATGTATTTCATGATTTTATAATAGCTACATCGCGACATTTCTAAAAACAATACAGTCCTTTGCATACAACGTGACATTTCCATCAGATTATGAAATAAGTCACGCAATAAAAAAAAGGCGTTGTCAGCAAGCGAACAGTGTGACAAACAAACGAAGAAGTAACAAATTGAAAAGCGCCGTTGAAAACTGACGATGGAAGGTTGAATTGACTCCGTTAATTAAACCAGCTTCAGCCTAGGGAGCTGCTAGCCTATTGTTTGTGTTAACGAGGGCGTCGCCGTCGTAAATACGGAAACGTCGGAAGATAGTGAAAGGGTCGGATAGATTCGAGATACGATACATCATGCAATGCGTAAATTCATCATCTTTGGAATTTAATTCTGGAACCAAACACGAACATTGCGATCTCTTTCTCAATTATTTTTGCTATTTCGTACGAAGTATGTTTTGTATGCATACGCGCTCATGTATATAAACGACTTCTCGGAAACGTGCGTAAATTATAAGCTATGTTTGTGCATTCTCGCTCTCGCTCTCGCTCTCGTTCTCGCTCTCGCTCTCGCTCTCGCTCTCGCTCTCGCTCTCGCTCTCGCTCTCGCTCTCG
>NW_017305180.1:1777259-1789924 GCF_001594115.1 Trachymyrmex septentrionalis
AGAGAGAGAGAGAGAGAGAGAGAGAGAGAGAGAGAGAGAGAGAGAGGCATTATTTTATTTGCATGAACGACCAACAAATTAATATAAAATTTTATAAAATTATATATTATATATTATATATAAATAATATTTTATGTTGAATTGACAATTCTTTCAACGGAAATATTTTCTAAAAATTTGGCTCACGTTTTACATTATTAAGTGAATAAAAGGGTATACTTGTTCAAAATATCTTCAAGATCATATTCTGAAGATGACATGAAAATAAAAGATAAATATTGCCATGTTGTTTCTGGGATAAATTGTATTTATATTCTAGTTGCAACAATGTCAAATAGATGCATCAATGTGCACTTTATAAATCGATATCAATTGGAAGTTTGTTTTTAAAATTTAGATAGAATCGGAAACAGTAACTGTGTGTTTGACATTTATAATCAGAGAAGTATGTATTTAAATGCATATTTGTACAAATATATACATATAAATGTGTAATTTTCAATATGTAGATTTATTCGTAATGAATTATATTGCAAAAAAAATTATTATTATATTATTCATTTTATTATATTATTATAGCACTATTAGTATTAATTTATTCAAGATCAGAGACATTTTTTTAAATTTACAAAAATTGAATGTTCAGATAGTTAATGAATTATTTTAACAAAAAATGTTTGCAACAAATATAATTTTGTATAATTAATAAAGTTTAATTTTAAAATTTGAAGAAAAAAGAATTTAAATTTTCATGTTTCTATTTATTTTTAATATAAGTAACTAACTACTTATATTTATATATGTGTATTATTGGCAATAATAAAAAAAAATTATGTTATAATTATACATATCATCAACAAAGTGAGCTTGTTGAATTTCTAATTTATAACGCAAATAAGCATATGACAGGATGCGTATAATTACATGACACGTAAAATAAGGAGTATCTTTTTTTCATCTTTTCATTATGCATGTATAATTATATCATGCATGCGCCCGCGCTGCTAAAAGTGTAATTAAACTACTATATGTAAAATATTGCTTTCATTAAAGATTAACTGCTCATTGTTACTCGCACGATAGGACTTAATCTTCTACTCATTTTTAACCTCTTTTTGTTGTAAGTTTTGTGCAATAATTTTCAATTTCTTATTTACTTATTGTCACTATAATTTTTAATTTCTAGTATACGCTTATATTACAGTGTTCTATAATAAATATGTCTACGAAATCTGAAGATCAATTTTCTTTGGGAAATATTTTTGATCATAAAAGAATTTATGTTGACGTTTTGATTAATTATAGGTATCCCATAATTAAAATAACAAAGTGAAGGAATATCAAGAAAAATAAAATTTTATAAAAAATATTGTTAAATAAAGTAGAACAATATCTTATGCGCGTTTAATATTTAGGTAGAATTAGCTGGTTAATGGCTGTAGGATTATTTAATATAAAAATTTATAATCAAGTTTTCTAGTAGTTAAAATTGGGAATATGAAGTTATCTAATTTTATTTTAACACCGAAGTTCTTTGCTATTATAATGGTTGTTAATAGATCCTGTGTACTCGTGACTCTCTTTTAGAGTTATTGCTTGTGTGAAAGACATATTGTGAAAGACATGTTGCTCGTGATAATACAAATTCACGTCATATGTATATGAATGCAAGAATGTGTATGCCACTCGCACGTGTGTCATTTAAATAGCACGTGACGATTAGTAGGCCGACCAAATAAGAATGTATTGTTAAATAATTCGTTCATTGGATTCCCAAGCGAACTAGATAAGTTATATGAGATCGACTCAGGCAGTCGCGACAAAAAGGAATTTACGTCGTATTTATGTCGATCATTTTTAGATGTGTACTCGTATATGTACTCGTATATGTACTCGTATATATTCAATGTCTTTATCATAATTCATATTTTATCGAAATTATGATATTTTAAACTTTAATTTTGACAATTAATTATTAATAAAAGTAGTGTAAAGATATCTGTAACGATATTTTATTTAGATCACATAGTTACACAATCACACTTAACGGAAGTGAGACTAGATGAAGTCATAATTGTCTCTGACAATATTTGACTCTATCGATCTTTAAGCTAAGATTTATGCGAGAACATTCTGACTTGCATGTCGCAAGTTGTCGATGCTATATGTCTCAAACTTGTCGCAATGGATAAGAAAGAACAAGGTCAACAGAACGTCTTTGTGAGAATTAACTTTCGTTAATTAATATTTTTGCAATGAAGGCTTACACATGTTTCTAAACACTGCTCTCATGTATACTTTTCTTTCTTTCATTGTCTCTTTTAATTTTATTGTCTTTTGATCGATATAAAATCTGCGCAGTTTATTACATTCATGATAGAATTTAAATTTAATTCTACAAGTGTTTTGATGGCATTTGATATTGTCTGAGTAATTTGTAGTACCTAGTATATTTGTATACCAAATTTACCTCAAAATTGTTTCGGAAATTTCAAAGCGGTCAATTGTATCCAATGAATGAAAATTTATGCTCAAGCGATCAATGACTAATAAGTACGAAAAAAGATGAAAAGAAATGTTTGACATGGAAAGTGCACAATCGTCTTTGAATTTTAAGTATTTGTTGTTATTTTATATATAACTTTCGAGTATTGTACAACTTTTGATATTACTTTTCTTAAAATATTTTATGTTAAAGTCTAATGCCTTTTAACATTGTAATATAAACTTCCATTGGTTTCTTAATTTCATAATTTTAAAACAAATATACAAATATATCTAGTTATTTATTATTTTTATAGTTATTCATTTAGAATTACACAGAACAAACAAAACTGAAAAAGTTTATTAATTCTTAACAATCCACTTTAAGTGCAAAGAACGTAGCTATTTAAAAATAATTCGACGTAGCATGTTGCTGTTTAAAACTCTTATGATTTTCGTAAAAAGAAACATTTAAAATTTTATTTATTATCTTTAAACCAAAGTTTTAATTTTATGAGAATATCTTAAAAATTTTTTATATATTTACAAACATATATATAGATACAGAGTTTGATTTGTAAGCGAACGCCATGTCTTAAACTTCACATAATTCATGTGTTTAGCGTGGATTGCAATTTGCATGTTACATTACATGAAATTTACGAAATTCGTAGGGAAATAGCGCTTGGAATGATTGATTCACCAATACGCGTATTTGCTGATTTGATATGAGTGTTTCTGTTCATGTTTGCGTCTCAATTTGAGAGATTTGTGAAATCTATATTTAATGATTTTAATAATAATGATTTTAATATAATTTTAAGATATCATTTTTTGAA
Organism: Trachymyrmex septentrionalis; assembly: GCF_001594115.1. NCBI lineage: Eukaryota > Metazoa > Arthropoda > Insecta > Hymenoptera > Formicidae > Trachymyrmex > Trachymyrmex septentrionalis. The sequence goes on from NW_017305180.1 coordinate 1,780,583, forward strand.
ATGTATATATGTTATATTAATTGTACTAAAAGAATTTCAAGGAGATAATAGTACATAATTTATTAGCAGTTTAAGTGACGCAAGAAACGTTCACTAATGAAACAATAAATTTTAGCTTTAATGATTAGTATAGTTACATTATAAACTTTATTTTTTTTTAAATAATTACTATTATTTTGTTGTCAAATCTTGTATTTAATATTTTCGCAAAAATCTTTTATATAAAACTTTTACAGAAAACTTTTCTATAATATTTAGTGTTTAGGTTTAACCCTTTTATATTGAAATAATTGATATATGTATATTTATATATTTTTAAATATTTATAAACTTATACACACACACACACACACACACACACACACACACACACACACACACACATATTGTACAAGATCTGTTTATATGTTTTTATTATTTATTTTTAATTTTTAGATACAAAACTTAGTTTTAATTCTGTTTTAATTGTATATAGTAGAAGAGAGTGATTTGCACGAAAATTATCTATATGTATATAGATTATATGTACATTATACATTTTGACGATTAATGCGTCGAATTATTCCATCACATTGCATCTATTAACATTTCTTCATTCAGAAAATACCCTTTTAAGAAGCTTACGATTAGATTTGCTTGAAATTCATCAATTTTACCTTCTGTCTATATAAAAGCATGCAAATCATCATATCCGTCGAATCCATTGTAATCAAGCGACTCCGAATGGCAATTCATGAGTTGTATTCCAACATTATTACATCATCATAATAATTGAGTCTTCTCTTAATTCCGACTTCATACCGAGATTGTGGCAGCTTTCGTAGGTCGATGGTCCATTATTGCAGGATTAGGTGTACATCCGGTCGAATTGAATATTAAGGCGACCTACATTTTCGGCGAAATTGCGATAAAGGAATGTCTTCATTTCATACGTTTTCAAGCATTTGTATAATGTCTGAAATGTAACAATTTTACTTCGAGGATTTATAACATTTATATTAATGCTTTCAATTAATGTAAGATATAAAAAATCTCTGTGAGAATTTAAATTAATTAGCTTAATGTATAATTAATAAAGTTATTTAGAATGCATCTGACGTTGACATATGTAATACAAAGGAAAAATTAGAAGACAATTTGGATAATTATAATTAAATTATAATAATATATCATGACATGATAGTACTGTTTATTGTTAACATTTTTAAGTTACATACTAACACAAAGACAAAATCAAAGTTTGAGTAACATTTGATTTATTAATAAATAAAAAAGAATTATAAAATGATGAAATAATTATATATATCAAATTAATATTAAAAATAAAATATTATTAAACAATTATGTATAAATATTATAAAATATTCAAACAGTCTCGGTTTCTTTTTTATTTTATTTAAATTTATTGTAGGCATAACTATTCATTAAATGTAATTCTTGCTTCCGTTTTCAAGAAATTAATCGACTTTAGCATTACGTTTCGATTACTCTTGGAATTTATTCGAGAGAGAGAGAGAGAGAGAGAGAGAGAGAGAGAGAGAGAGAGAGAGAGAAGGAGAGAGAAGTAAAATTAAATAATCTTATTTCTCCTATAACGTAAACAGATCTGTCTTAGCGAGAAAATAAAATCCATTTTCTGCTGCGTTGATTTATCTAAGATTACTCAAGTAATGTAACTCGACCTATGAATTTAATTATTAAATCGCTTCCTGCGTTGCTTATATTCAACTTATATTTTTTTATTTCAAATTATATTTTTGCATTAGACTTGGCATGAATAGCTGTTAAAAAATAAGAATACTTTTATGATTATAATTCGAAATTAAATCGACGAGAATAAATCAATTAAGAGAAATAATCTTTGAAAAATAATTTTCGATTGAAACGGATCTTATACAGCAGAAGTGTCTGAAAATACACCATAAGAATATCCTAAGATATCACAAATCCTAAATATATATTTTGAGAATATCCTTATGATGTATTTTGGGCACATCTGCTGTGTGGATAATATTTAATAGTACTAATATGCAAATTTTTGCAAATACATTTTTTCAGTTTTATGAACTGCGCGTCGATTCTGCTTCTCGGATTTAAAACGCAATTTTTCATTCTCATTGGGTTGATTTCAAATAATAAAATTATTTATATACATTTTCTTAAAAAAAACAATATTCTTTCATTAATTACTAGTTATTGCGATAGATATTTCTACATTCTTGGTAGTCGAATTGGTGATACCTGTCCGGCGACCTCCCGGAGAGTCGCTATAAGATCCGCTTTGACTAAAAGTAGAACTGTTTGTCAATTGATTCTTTTTATGAAAATCGTAATTTTTTATATCTTACACTAATCGGTTAAAGATAAATTTTCTGTTACAAAGAACTGCTGCAGTTCATAATTATATTATTTTCTTATTTCGCTTTGTCAAAGGTTTATGACAAATGCCATATTTGCATCACGTTGCTCTATAAAAATCATGATATAACGAAAACAATAACAACTTTGAAAAAAACTGTTGTATTTTTTAAAAGTTTTTTTTTTAATTTTTATTTTTATTTAAGAGAAGTTTAAGGCATAAAAATATAAGTGTAACGTATATGTGTGTATATACATATATGTATATATACATACTATGAAATACAAGAATTCAAAGAGATAGACAAGTAGACCTTTGCTCGTTTGATACGTGCAATATCGCTTCATTAAAGGCAGTTGTTGTCGCGCGACGATACCTCGGACTTTAATTTGATCCACGGCTTCGAGCACTCAAGCACGTCGTCGCCGTCGTCCTCGTTGTCACCGGACCGCTTTTCCCACGACAGGGGCGGGATTGGATGAAAAGCTTCGCAATTAATCGGATATTCTCTGTTACTTGCGATCTTGCTCTGTAAAATTACTAGACAGGCAATGTAATTATAGACGGCCGCGTCTCTGTCATGAAAAGTCATTTGAAATTGTGTTTGACTTTTAAACAGCAAAATATCATGCGTGATCTGATTCTGCCGCATTCCTGTACTACGATGATAAAGCATCATTTACTAGTCTAACACGATTTCCACTTTAGACTGCTGAAGATCATTTAGCAGAATAGCATGTGCCTGTTATCAGCATAGTACAAGGCAGAAAGATACTTAGGTATTACCGTTCCATCGAGCGTATTAGATAAACAAGAGACAGAATTCGGTTTCGCCAATTCGCAAATTTCTCTACCGTTATATAATTTTCAATTTACTAAGAAACTTTAATTTACTCAAAAAATAAAGCTAACATATATGACGGATCTTTTTATTATTATTAAAAATTATTACAAGCAAAATTTTAATTTTAAATTAAAATTGTTGATAATGTGCGAAAACTTCTATTACATGTATGTATTGAACTATTGACTTAGTTTTTTCCACAAATGAATTCGGAGCACTTGAAGATGAGAAAAGTATCTGTTGAAAGTTTTGATTATATCAATCAGAATTCCTGTTATAATACAACTACAATTCTAATAGATTTAACCAGAAAATTCTGACTCATCTATTTTCAATCAGAATTCTATTAGGCCATTATCAGTTTTAGCACTGGCGTTCTGTCAATACATCTTCTCCATACACATTGGATAATTTTTTTCTTGCTTGAACAGCATTTTTACCTTTTCGATAGTAAAAAAGTAAAATATGCCGAAAATACTGCTTTTCACTTTCATATTTGATAGGGCACCAACCAAAAACTACTGCGTAGAATCAATCGAACTTTTTTCACAAGCAAGCCTTGCTATATCAGCTGTCAAAATATATAATGATTATGCGGCTTAAGTGTGAAGTTGGCTGTGAAAAAATATAATAAGTCTTCTGTTGGGAAAAAACGAAATTACTTTCCGAACAACCTAATAACTAATCCAGACATTTTTCTCCGTAAGATTACTACTTTATCATCCTCCTTTCTTTTCTTAGATTCTAGGATTTGCAAATCTTCTTTAGGTTACACGATATAAAATATATTATTGCACAGTATTACCTTTGTATTTTGAAAGCGATGCTTTTTCTTTATAATTCAACCAATTTAAAATGGCTCGTGGTAAATTAAATGTTCCCTTCAAAGATATAACGGGAAACAGATGGTCACGACTAATTTTTATGGTAACTGGTTTTGTGGTTAATTTTCGTCATGTCTAGCTACTTCGCCATTCCCTTTTTAAAGGTGACAACAGAAAAAGTTAATTACACAATGTAGCGATATTATTTATTTCTTCCTACATATTCAAGTTTCAATCCTTTGATTAGAGAGCATTTATTTTTTATTTATCTAGAAAATTTTAACTTATTTAAACAAATAACACTATCCAAAAAAAACCACCAAAACAAGTTATTTCCTGTATTTTTTTAGATGCTGACTACCTGAGTCCAGTTTCCAAAACGATGAGCTATAGAAAGTTAATTTTTTCAAAATTTGAGGGACCAATTTCACATGGATATACGTTTTCTGTCACTAATTTGTTATCAGATTATATCAATTGGTCCTGCTTGGTTTCTGAAGCTAATCTATTATCTGATTATGTGAACAAATTCTGTTGATAGAACACAAACCCTAGTTCTATGCACGTATTATCGCGCGTTATAACGTGCTTATATTAGAAAATAACGTGTTGGAAAAAAAGTGTGCGTTTGATTGGAGTAATCTATGTATGCGTTCCGTTTCACATGTGATGTATCATTTTATCTTTTTTAATATTCGGTGAACAACAAAGATAAAATGATACATCATTATCATGTGTGAAACAGAACGTATTCAAGATGCGTTTGATGTGGTTTATAACATGCGGCAACGCATTCATGGAAAGAATAAACTGTGGGCGCAGATATCAGTCTGTTGATATGTTTTGATTAAATCTGCTGCCATTCTGTCAATATTCTGTTTTTTGTGCTTAATAAATTTTTATGGAGTTGTAAAAAGTTTAAAATTTCGTGTTATTTTAAAATAATATCATAGTATAAACATACACACACACATACACACAAGTATCTAATATGACATATAACAATATATCTAATATAACTAAACAAAAATGGTTTAAACAAAAATAAGAAGTCAATATTTGCAGAGATTTATCGAACAACTTTTTATTGTCAATAAAGAAACTTAAAAATATTTGTACAGATTTATTGAAATATGTAGCTATCACGTAACCTATTATAGCAAGAAACGATCCAATTTTATTGATGAAATATGATATACTTAATTGATATTTGAAACTGCAAACCATAAAAGGTAAATCAATTCATTTGCAATTATATGTATAAGTAAATATTTTTAATTGTTGTTAGATATGATATGTAAAATGCAAAATAGAAAATTTATTTTGCATGAATTTTGTATGCAACAATTAAATTCAATAATTTTTTGAATGGAAAAGTTCTTATTGTAAAGCGAAAGTATGTTTCAATATAGTTTTGTAGTTAAATATGAGATAATAATTTTGCTTATATACTTCATTTGTATTTGTTTAAGAGTTTTGTACTTATAAAGTTGTAATTTATATCATTATTGTTTAAACTAATTTGCGCGAACATTAAAAAAATTTTTATTTATGGATTTGATAAATTTCTTTTATTTGTTTAGCGTATATCTATATACATACGTATGTGTATATAAAATTAATATAATAATGTCGAATATTACATTTATTTAAACTTTAAATTTATTTTTAATAAAATTATTTTGTTAAATTATAATATATTTTGAATGATAAGCAAATAAATATGGGCAAATGTATTCTGATATTGATTAAGGAAGACTTATTAGCTACTATGGAATGTGTTGATCATGCGGATAAAACGAGATGTCAGATTCTCATAAAACATTTCAGCAAACATAGAATATAACAAATATACATATAACATCATATAACAGTTATTATATAAGTTATGTAGCAGTTATATAAATATTATATATATTCTGCGATTGTTGAATCTTACAGTGACACTGCGCAGCACATTTACGTTACTTTAAATATTGATTAATATTTCAACGAATATGAGCTTTATAAAATATGATTGTATGCATCGAGTATTTTACAGAACACTAAATGGAAAATAAGTAACAAAAAGTTCGTATAATACATATATATTATATATAGAACTCGTAATACCGAACTACGTCACTTTCTAGTTTCTCTTTATCGAATTTTGTTTATTTGATTCTAATATAAAACACAAATTCCTTTGATGACGAACCACGCGATTTATGTGTGAAAAGCATTATGAAATCTTATTGTTTGTTGTAATTAAATTGTTATGATAACAATTCAAAATGCCAGTTGAGTTTACTGCTTTGGTCACGACATTATAATAAAGCTTTCACTCAGGATACGAAAATAGAATTCGAGTTCTCTCGAACACAAGCTAAAATTTTGAAATAGATAGAAACTGAGAATTTTAATTTGCAGAATTTTAAGTTATTGATTCTTATTTTGCTTTTTAAAATTCTATTTAAAATTCTATTTAAAATTCTATTTAAAAAAAATATTTTACATTGTAATTTGATACTTAAATAATATTTTTATTTTAAAAATTAATAGTAAAGAAAAATTAATAATGATAAAAATGTATGTGGTGTAACTTAAATTTTTAAATTACAACTTTTGCTTGATGTTCAGTTATTACTTTATTAAACTAGTTTTTAAGATTTTTCTTAAAGAGAACAGTTTTAGATATTAGCAATTTCAATCATGTTCAATTTCCATCAATTCATGTCAATTGATTACAATTTCGTCTATAACATTTATTAGTTTCTTTTTTTTAAGCTTGATTTTGAAATAAGATGTTATAACAGAGATCACACGCGTTCTACATAAATCCATATGTTTCATTATATTATTCAGGCTATGTGCATACCTACTCAGGTAATTGATAAATTTTATATTTTAAAGTAATATAAATTTTATTTTAAAGCAATACATTTACTTTTAAAATTTAGTAATGTAATTAAGCAATGTATAAGGTTCCAAAAACTATTTATTGATTAATTATAATTTTTACGTACATACAAACAAAATGTTAGATAATAAAATGCCGTAAGATGGAATTTAATGAAATTATATGTATATATGATGGAAACTTTCTTCCTCTTTCTCTTTGTCGATCTCTTTTCTTCTCTCTCTTTCTTCATGTAGTAAAACTACATGAAGAAAATATTTAAATATTTAATAGTCAATAAAATATTTAATTATTAAATATTTAATAGTATATATAGTCTATTATAGTTTAATTAAATATTTAATAGTCAATTTATAATTTAATAATTTACTATACTGCTGACCATTGCTATTTATACTATATGACACATTATTTAAGATACATGGGGCTTAAAAGTTAAATTGGGTTTAAAATTTTATTACAAATATAGCTCTAAATATTTGTATATTCTATAAATTTTATTACCCATTTATTTCTACTAATTTTGATCTAATGACGTGATTTTTGACTCTATCGTTCGCGCAGATTGTTGATTCTATTGAATTAGATGTACTATGATAAACTTGATTGCCATCCTCTCAAAGTATTTACTCAACTCTTGTTATATCATCTTAACTGCATTTGTGCTATCTGCCCTTTGACGTAGACAGATACTTGCGTCAATGCTAAGTGCATCTAGAAACCACAATTGGCGATGGTTAATGCTTGCAACATTGGCCATTTCAATTCGGAGAGATGCTAATGTATATGTAAACGCAATATTACTAATTAAAGACTTATCATCTTTTGTGCCATTGTATATTGAAAAAGAATTTGAAGATGTTTTATTATTTATTTCATTTGATTATTTCATTTGATTAATAAATATTAATTTATTATTAATTGTAAATATAAGTCGATATTAAGTGATATCGAGAAATACGAAAATATCGAATATCGAAAAAACGAACGATCGTAGGTATTCGATCAAAATGGGTTTTGCGCTTAATATATTTTTATGTAAATTTAAAAATTTATAGTTCAATACTCGTAGTATGCTTGAACTAGAAATTGTAAAATTTACACAAAAATATTATTAGATATAAAGACAGTTTTGGCCGAATATGGCCTTCTTCGCTTTGTGTTGAATAATATAAAACGATAAGCCCTATTATTTTGAAATATTTTTTTATTCCTAAGGTTACATTTTTTATAAACTCTATTTTTACAGTTACAAAATTTCTTTAACTTATTAAATAGCATTTCAAATGTTGCTATTTTTTATTACAGTTATCTTTTGCTCGGAGTTGGTTTAGACTATTTATGTGCTCTAAGAACCATCGAGAAACAATACAAACATCTTAAAATGAAGAAGTTGCATCATTCGTAACATTGAAATCAACTTGATAGATCTCGTCTGGATATGATAAGTGGACCAAAAGAAAGAGACCATATTTTTTGATGAAATCTCATCCGTATGAAAATCGATTCGACCAATTTGTGCATTAGAGCACACTATAACTGTACCTATTTAACTATTCTTGGGGCCATTCTCTAGAAAAAAGTATTATAAAACTAGTCAATTATTTTGAACGGATGTAAGAAGCTGAAAGAGATAAGCGAGAAAAATTGCAAACTGAGATATTTTGTAGATATTTACAAAAAAATTCAAATTTGCATATTTCCACGATTATATTTTTATTCAACATCTTAAAAATATCGGCATAAACCGTTGTTATTACGCCGGCACGTAACACTGAGGTGACTACTTCGGAGGAAGCCCCTAATTTCGACGTGCTAGAGCGATTCGGAATATTGAGTGCAAAACAATCGTCAGGTATTGTGCAACCACGTTCAACAGAGAGAGTTTGTGTTGTACTTGTTGCACGAAATGTCTTGAGTGTAAGTGCTGGTGTTTCATATTGTCATAGCATGCATCCAAGCACGTTAATTAATTTCTAATTAGCAACGTGACATTATCGACAATTTATGGATTGTTCTTGCATGTTTGCTATATATTGGACACGTATGCCGATGACAAGGTTTGTTGTGAATTAAAGCTGCTGTTATTTAAAGTTATATCTTCTAGCTATATAATATATATTTTCTAGCATCAAAATCTATTAGTAAATAAAAAAATAAGTGATCTTTTAATGGATGAACTAATATTTATATATTTTAATATATAAAAATCTTGCAATTTTTTATATTTTCTAATTATTAATTGGATATAATACTATAAGATTAGGATTAGCTTTGTAATAAGTATAAACAAATTATATTTATTGTACTGAAATAAAAATGTCATAAATAATCCAAGGTACATTTAAAAAAAGCTATTTTCTATAATTATATAGTTTAAAATTATACAATTATATATATATATATATATATATAT
>NW_017305180.1:1790228-1799653 GCF_001594115.1 Trachymyrmex septentrionalis
TATAGAGAGAGAGAGAGACGTCTACTTGTATTACATAAAATATTGAACAGCATAATAGAGAGAGATAACGTTTTATATAAAATTTTGAAAATAAAGTTAATTACAAATTTTAACATAAATAAATAATGTAAAATATAAATAAATTTGTAAATTAAATAGCTAACATATTGAATTATTAATTAATATTGTAATGTAGAAAGTATAATATATTTAATCTTTACAAAATAGAAAAGTTTTTATAGTCATGTCATTGAAATAGTGTCATATTTTTAAACAAAGAATTTAATAAAATAATGAATTATGACAAATCCTCAAGGAAAAACTATAAGATTTAAAAAATAGATCCCCGCTCTCCAAAAGTTAAGAAATATTGATTTATCGTATATATTATTTTGTTGTATGTCAAACATCATTTTATGCGCGAACTGGAAGCGCAGATTATTCTGCTATGTTGTCATGATTATTTTATGTCATGCATTAGTGTTGGATACACTTATATGTGAAGAGGTTTTATTTTGGAGATTTACTGTATTTTATCGTATATTTTTATATACATAACTCTCTGAGCCAAGATTTAGTGGGAAGCTTAGAGTTCTCATCGTAAACTTCCTTCGAAATATGCTGTGTATTCCCTGACGAGCGCACTTTAGCTATATCTTATTGCATTATAGATATCTCAACTAAATAAAGGAGGCATATAAACCTCTGACATAGGCAGTAAAACGTTGAGTAAATAATTTTAATATAATAGAATTTTTGAATAAAAATTATAATTATAATATAATATGTAGACACAATATATTGATTCTGCACGATAATATAATTATTAAAAAAATATATAAAAGGATAAAAAAATTAAATGTTATTTTAATTGAAACGTAGATGTATATGCAAACTGTTTTTATTTACTTTATGATTTTTTAATTTTATTTTGCATAATTAGAATATAATAATAAATTCTTTCTATAACTTTGATTATAGAAATTAGGAAGTATTTATAAATGTTATAATAATTTAATTACATATGTAGTTTAAGACATGATTTAATAATAGAATATATAAAAATGTATCCTGCAGGACTTCTTATAAAAATACTATTAATAAGAAAGAATATAGAGCTGTGTACGTTGCGTGTGATAGTTTTCTTACTGCAGTATTAACGACGTATACTTCTGCATTGCGGCAAAGAAAGAATAATGTATATGAAATGTGAACAATTATGGTTCTGTTTCTTTTCCTTTAACTGATAGAATCTAAAAAATATTTCATATAGATAAATCTTCTTTTACAATTTTTTAATACTTTTACTTCTTTTGATTACTGATATTAAAGAAAGAATTAGAAAACCGACGCTTCTTTAGAACCTAGGATCATATCAATTGCTGCATATACACATACATATATTGCAATGCTCATTGCAGATATACGTGATTTTCTTGTAAATTTTCAAATTTACATCGTGTATGCCACGAAGTTAAATTACACATACATTTTGAGCTAAGTGATTCCAATATTAAATTCGGTATTTAAATTTTATAAATACAGCGTATTATATCTAAAAAGTTGATCTAGCAGATTTATTTCTATACTTAGAGTTGAATCTTTTTTTCTTGAATGAAAATTTAAAATTAATATTTTTAACTCTCATAATATTTTATCTGAAATTTATCTCAACAATGAATATTAATAATTAAATTTTTACATAATTACATTACTAAAAATAATTTTTTTCTGTTCCTGAAAACATTTTTACTTTAATATTTAATAATTTGAATAAACTCTTAATTAGATTTTTTATTAAATTCTAAAAAAGATGATTAGTTCTAAAATTAAAAAATAATTAAGATCTTTATTCTTAATTATCTAGAAGAATTACAGTTGCTTGAAAGTAGAATTAAAAATGCTTTAACAATAATATGTATAAAATAAATATTTTTTGTAAAAATTATTTTGAAAAAATTTCTTAGAATCAAATTATATAAAAAATAATAAATTAAAATTTTCTTCAAATTTTATTATAGGTGTAATTCGTACTCAGACATACTCGTATATATTTTTTCCAGACCACTTTTATCTCATGTTTGATATATTAGATTTTAATAATAGTAATATATATATAGTATATGCTTGTAAAAATATATTCACTTATATAATATATTCCATTATATTTTATAATAAATTCTCCGAAATCTAACTATTAGGAAGTGACAGTGATGTTCCCGTATCAATATGCTTTGAGAGCGTTCCATTATCAAGATGCTTTTGATGTAAGCGCGCAAAACTGGAAAAGCACTTGAACACGTAGATGCTGCATTCACGCTCGGCTCTTTGCTCTTTGCCTTTCTCGTATATCTTGCAGCTCTCGCAAATGAAGCTACGGGGTCATAAAGCATCGGCCGGTTCAGACCGGAGGATCGTGCAATCGAGGAAATGAAAGGGCAAAGTTCGCGGTTTCTGAATGCAAGTAGGATCATTTACGACGACAAAGTTGATAATTGAATTGAAACATCTAGTTTTAGACATGAGAACAAGAAAAAAAAACTCGAATTTTATGATAACATAAAATAAAGGTCTTCCTTTTTCATTTTCTGCTGATTAAATATCGCACATTACATCAATAATTACATGTTTTACAATTACAATGTTTTACGTATTCGAAAAATTCAAATTATGTTTGTGCTGACACACACACACATAAATATATGATTATTTTAATTATTTTAATTTGATCCAATTTTTATAATTTTGGATTTACATATAACACAATTGATAATAATTAGTAGATTACTGTATTGTTTATTTTAAAGGAGGAAGGTTATAAAGGCTATAAGTTTCCAGCCTTATCTGTATTTTTTCTTAAAATATCAATAACGTTCTATTATTATTGTAAGAACTATTGAAATTATGTGATTTTAGTTTAAATCAGCATATTTTGACACCTATTTTATATCCTGTAACTATTCTATCATGAACGCTCTTATACCTGTTACCCTATACACATTTATATACATTTATATAACTGCATGATTATATTGAACTAAATGTACCCGTACTTAACGTAGCATAAACTAAAACAATTACATATTCATTACGTATACCTATATAAGGTATACCATTTTAATTGTCCCAAGCAAATATCATGAAAAATCGAAACAGGTACAAACTTTATACGAACATTATATACTTTTATATCAAAACTGGACTTTTAAACATTTCCATTGTTACACTTGCGCACCAAGTATCGCGCTGACTTCTACTTTCCTTTACAGTCTAGTCTTTATTGTTAAATATTAAGAAGTCTTTAACGTTAATTATCATTCTTATTATTGTTCAAATATTTTATGTTAAATACTTAACATTTCAAATTAACACAATTTATGAATAAGTAAACAAATAGCACTTATAAAAACTTAGAATATAAATATTAAGATGAATGAATAAAATATGTGTTAATTAATTTAATTGAAAAAAAATACTCTCACAGTTTACTTAAAAATTATGTCAGTATTACATTTTTATATTAATTTTTTTGTATAAATATTTGTGCTAGTATATTTATTTTAAGTATATTTATCTTAAATTGACACAAACTTTTAACTGTGTAAATTGGATCTATCAATTGTAAAATTTGATACCGTTTGATGCCTTTATGTCTTTACATATTTATTTTGATACCCGTCAAAATACGACTGTCGAATGTAGCTATAAAGTTTGAAAATATTGCTTCTAAAAGAAGCTCTCCAGCCAATACGTGACAAAAGGAACGTATTGATCTATTCTAGCAGCTTTCGCGAAATGCACTTTTATGTATTGCATTTTCGTCTTTGCGATGGCATCAGGATGCAAGTCCTTTATCTATAAAGGAATTTTATTCTTCCTTCAAAAATGTTCTTTAATATATACACTAAAAAAAATGTTTGGTTGAATTAACTAAAATTCTGATGGAAAATGAATTTTTGTTAAATTTACTAGATTTTTTTTATTAAATCTACTAAATGTTGATTATTTCAATTAGAATTTTAATAAATTTAATCAACAATTTTGTAAATTTAACTAGAATTCTGGATCTTTCATTTTCAAACAGAATTCTAGTTAATTTAACTAAACATATTTTTCTGTATATATTTATCGTAAATGCATGCTCGTAATAGTTTACACATATATTTTTAAGTTTATTTTTTTAAGTGTAATGATAGAAATTACATTTTTACTTTCTAAAAAGTATTCGTAATAATATGCAAAAAAATGCAGAGAAGAAAAATTTATCTATTTATAAATTCTATACTATATATTTGTTTCTGTATAAGAACAATTTTTAAGTATAACACAAATTAGTCTATATAGTGATAATTACTATAATAATTTCTAATATTTTAATTTACTCAATCAAAATATTAAATAATTTAATTTAATTTTGATTAAATCTATTTTACTATTATTTTATAAATCTATTTTATCATTACATTAAAGAAATTTCAATTGTTACTTTTGATTCGTTACATTGCTCCGTTTTAATCATTAATTGACCTTTTATTTTATGATGTTTACTATTTTATGCGTATTATAAAAAAATGTATATATAAAATTGTGACTTTAACTTATTTAATGATTGCTATAAAATTTTATTTAATTATTTAACATATTAAGTACAATATAATAGAGAGTTATATATTAATTTGTTTTTCGTGAAATTAAATTTAGTTTATGCTATAATATTATATGTGAATATCTTTTTACATATTTTCTTTACATACATTTTCTTTATTTTTGCACAACGGATTTTGTTATTTATTTTTTATCTTTTTTATATATTACTCTTTATTTAAAATTTCTATTTTGACAGGTTCTAATAAATTTATTGATGAATTATTGTTTATTAATTAGAAAAAGTATTTTTTCATATTTAAAATTTTTCTTCGCTAAAAATAAATATTACTTCTATATTACTGATTCTTTGTTGACGCGTTTATTGTAATGTTTTCTTAAACTACAAAATGCAATTTAATTATCTTTTGCATTCTTTATTTGTATAATTAATGTATATATGTATATATAGATTTTGGTCAAGATAGATTAAATGCCACGTTTGCCTGGTTTCCTTATTTTACCAAATCTTAATGAATAAATTATATAATAATGCGCTATTTATGCACTTTCATATTCACAGTTTCAATTTTTGCGCTGCATCCCTTAAGCCACTTCTCTCGTCGAGCAAACAGACATATTCATCCCTAAGTCTTTTAAAATTGCAAAATTACTATACAAATTACTAACTATACAAAAATATATCTTTGATATATGCGCTACTATTTCCAAGCAATTTCGATATTTGTACTGCAAATCTTGCTTGGAAATGGTAGCGCATAAATTAAAGATATATTTTGCCTAGTTAGGTAGTGTAATTTTGCAATTTTAAATGACTTAGGGATGAATATGACTGTTTGCTCCAAGAGGAAAGTGCTTTAAGAGATGCAGCGCAAAAATTGAAACTATGTGAATATGAAAGCGCATAAATGACACATGAGTTCTGTGATTTGATTTTCCAAATTGGTTATTATTAACGTTGGAGAGGAGAGGGGGGGGAGGGAAGGCTGACTCAGCCTACTCAGGCCCCTCACAAAATAATTTTTTTTAGCTAAACGAAATAAGCACCAAAAATTTTTTTGCGGATTTTAAGAGCGCATTATTATATAATTTATTTATTATAATTTGGGTTAAGTAGAGGGGAGGGAGGAAGCAACTAGGCAGATGTTTAAACGTAATGTCAAAGCAGGAAACACCTACAAGTCAATACCAAAAGATTTATTTACAGTCGACGTGGATACATGCAATTTCGACTATTTACCTTTTCTTCAAGATTTATCGCAAGAATTTAACATGGGTTGCGTTGGTTTCGTCTACTAGAAAACAAGAAAGGCAGAAGGAAAAAGAAAAAAAAAGCAAGAAAAGAAAGTCATTTGCTAAAATTTTATTTTTTGTTTATTAGTGTTTGTATTATAATTTTGAATTGTTTTTGTAAAGTATTTGTTTATATAAGCTTTGTAGAATTAATTTTATATATTCAATGCATACATATAATAATTTACTTATTTGCTGTATTATACATATGTAATAGATTTCCTAAATGTTGTGCTATAACACAGTACCTCCTAAAATCTTAAATTATCCTATAAATTTTATTATCTTAAATAATTTTTTTATATATTGTTTTGCTTAATTTTTTAATTGATATTTATAATTGATATTTATTAATTTATTATTACATGTTACATTTTTATAATAAATTAAATTTTTAGATTTGTTTTTTTTAAACATAAATCTTTTTAATTATATTTTATGAAAAAATGTTATTGTTTTTTAATTATACATTCTTTGTAACACTTTTTAATTATACATTCTCTTTATTTTTATCTTTCAAATAGTTGTATTTAAAACAATATAAAAAATTATTATAAATATGTTTGAAACAATAATGTTCATATTAACTTTATTTTAAGCAATTTCGAAAATAATTTTATGAAAAGTAACTTGATATTTGTCACACTATTTATAATAGTACATTGTATTATACATTAAAAGTGTCAGAGGTCTCCGGACATTCGTAGTACTGTATCTTGGTCAGTGCTCTCTGGAGACTATCTCGCCATCGTCCAATAAATCTGGGAATAGACCTATCTGAACAAATGTCAGCTATGTTTTCTGTAAGAATTTCAGCAAAAGTAGGACATAGCGAGACAATGCTTTTTATTATTTTATTTAATAAAATTTGTATAATAATAATTTTATTTAATAAAATTATTACTATACAGTTTATTATATTAAGCATTGAAGATTTATCTAAGTTACAAAGAATACGTTCTAGAGACAAACATACAGAAAAATATTAGAATTATTTTACAATTTAACAGTAGAAAATTTAAATTTAAAATATTATTTTAGGAAATATATACATATTCTATTTACAAATATAATAATAAAAAAGAATATAAAAGTAATTAATATAAGTTTATTAAATAAAAAATATGATTAAGTTGTTTTCATGTTTATTACTACTTTAATTTTCGTATTATAGGGAGAATTGTATATTTACGTAATTTGTAACATCTTAGAAAGGATATTTCACACCGTCTGCGAACCGTTCTTAGATATAGGAATGACAGATGGCAATCTGAAGACAATTTAATTAGACTTGCATAATACGTTATAGAGTTGCTCGCTGTGGCTATCTTTGACGTCTGCGAACAGAAGTAAATAATTAAAACACATTCTTTCACTTCTAAATTTTATTCTTTATTAACGTAAAGTATTAATTAGATATTAATAATGTTCAGTTTTATGCCATAAAAATTGAATATACATATATGTATCTAACATACATAATAAAAAGTAAATTTTAAGTAAAAAATACGATGTACATAACTAATTCCTATTGTAATTTAAAATTAATAAATAATTATTTATATATTAAAATAAAAAAATATATTTATATTATATCAATTGTTTGTTTAAAAATTTTGTAATCGTTATCACACGGAGAATGTTTTTTATTTGTCATATTTCCTTTTAATTATGGGTTTCTTTATCCATTTGTCGATTAAAGAAAGATATGACAGATAGAAAGCATTCTCTTTCATGAAACAGATGAAAAGTTTTTAATCGAAAATACTTGTACCACATAATGTAATTTAATTTATTTCAACATTTAATTTACTGTCTTCTAATTATAATAGAAAATAGTTATGTACAAATATTTTTCTATATAAAGCTGACTTTTTACTTCTAATCTAATTTATTCCTTGATTTTGGTTACTCATTCTTATTACCTCATTTATCTTCGTGACTATCCAAACGGCGGGGAACATTATCGTTTATTTATCAGATATAATGGTGCCGCGCCAGATTGTCGTTCAAATATTTATGCTTTAAGTGAAATATATCTCTTCTGATCAACGTCAAGGTGCAGTAGCGTTTTCTGTTTACGCCAAGTTGCCTCTTCATATAGCGTTGCGTAACATCCACATTTCGATCCCTTCAATGTCTTTTACTCGGAATATTGCGTGTCGGTAAAATACATAAAATGAGAAAAATGAAACTCAATGAGTGATTGTTATTTTTATGTAAGCAAACATAAGGGTGTCAATATTTTTTGCATACGTATTCTATGGTGCTTGAAAAACGAGGTCACGTATGGTGAAACGATGATTGGTATTGCAAACAGAAATGACTTAATCCAATTTAGAGAATCTGCGCTTCGCCGCTTGCTGGAGTTGTGCATATAGATGGACGATAAATCGAAATCTTATTGGCTCGTTAGTAATCTCTAGAATCTTCGGCCCTTATCAATTTAGATCTCCATCTAATAAAATCGCTCTATTGGAAGTCTACTCGAAGTATGTGTTGTATTATATAAATTTGTAAATGCTGGAAATAAATGTATCTGCATATAAAAAGAAAAGAAAAGATCACTTTAATAGCAATGATAAACATAAAAATCTTTTGTGTTTATATGTGAAACATACAAAAAATATCAATTTTATAATGTTAGTTAACAGTTGACTCCTAAATTGCTATCTGTTTTTTATAATGCTTGAGAGAGCACACATTTCTGTTATTGATTTTATCACTTACTTATATTGTTTGGCAATATTTTTTAAATGATGTTAAAAGATTAGTTTGTTATGCGTTTGTTAATTTTTGGTTGGAAAGAAAAATTTAGATAATCTAAAGTTATCTGTGTTTTAAGATAGATAGATAAAGCTTCTATTTTTGAAAATCTTTTTTTTTAATTTTTTTATATTGTTTAATATATGTATAATTTAATATATGTACATTCATATTTTAGCATATTGTGATAGACTTAATTGTTTTTTTTAACTTTTTTGAAGAGAGGTAGCTGTAATACTCAATCAGTTTTTCAGAATAACTTAATTTGTGATTGCAATTTCGAATTTATCTGACTTTAACTCAAATAGTATACCATAGAGCATTGTCATGGAAAGAGAGAAAGAGAGAGCGGCGCTCGTAAAACAGCCGTTTGCTACGAAGATGAAGAAAAGGGTTCTACGCAACATTTTCATCCTCACACAGGTCAAGATGAAGTTGCCCGCGGATGTGAATTTACGATATTACTGGGCGGGTTATCTCATTACTTTCTTTTCTCACAATATGATAGATGTACACATACCTATAGCTTTGAATGTCATTTTCTGCTTTCGCAGTGCTATTCTGTTTCGCAAGTTTTGCAGTTATCGTAATAAAAAAATTATTTAAAAAAGTACAAAATCTTTCTTAAAATATACAAAAATATATTATATATACAGTATTTAGTAACATATACATATATATATTACATATTTCATATAAACTTGTTATCTTTTTCTAAAAAAATTTTATACGTGTAGAATTGTTTATTAATAGCAAAAATT
>NW_017305180.1:1799753-1809095 GCF_001594115.1 Trachymyrmex septentrionalis
CGCTCCTTGTCATCCAAGTCGAAATCACCAGCTTTAAAACGTGCAAACCACTTCCTACACGTTTGCTCAGCCAGAGCATGTTCACTATACACATCCACTAAAATACGATGAGCTTCAGCTGCACTTTTGTTCATATTAAAGTAATGAAGCAAAACTCCCCGCAAAAACACTTTATCTGGCACAAATTTTGACATATTCAATGAATTATACAGTGTTGTTATTTATGATTTCAAGAAAGGTTATGTACGGCAAATGACGTCCTATGATAGCTGTTTACAATGCATACAGAACTATAGGTAACAACGAAATAGTGTACTGCTTGTGCCATCTCTTGTAAAACGCTACGAATTAATTCCAACACCTAATAATTTATTTTGACATTTATCTATTTTGGTTTTATCTGTGCTTAAGCTATGATTTAACTAACAATTAATTTTTTATATTTTCAATTTTTTGATTTGGGATTATAAAATGTAATATAAAAAAGAATATACATATAATAAAAGGGGCACAAGAAAAATATATATATTTGATTCAATTAATTTTGTAATACAATATACATATACATATATACTTATTATAAAATAAACTAAATAAAATATATTTGTTTTTTATACATATAATCACAGTATAAGTTATTTATTAACATTACAAGATTATATGGATAATTAAAAGTTTATAAACAACTAATTTTTTTTATATGTTATGAAAAAGGGAAATATACATCAATAAAGAAATATTGAATTTTGATCATATGATTTTAAATAAATTGTAGTTATAAAAAATGGAATGGGCATGTCTTTTATTTGCATGCTTCTGCTTTAAATTTGATTGTAATAAATACGCAGTATTTTTATATTAACAGTGATAAAACAAATTTAATTGTCCCCTTGAAATTTAAATAGGCTTGATAATAAATGAACTGGCAAGTTTTATCTTAATATTATTTGAATTATTAATTATTAAGAAAGCATGGGTAGATGTTAATTGCTTTGGATTCAACTATTTTAAGATTCTACAATCTGTGTTGCAGTGTAGTACAAAAAATCGTGACAACTGTTTTTATATAATGGATATGTAAAACATACTTTTGAGTAATCGATTAGTGATGTAATTGCATGTTGTTTTGCATGAGTCGTTTATATTTGTTACACAATATTTATGATGTACTCTTCGATTTTCCAATTACTTTTTAATACTCGTGCTTCGAAAAAAATAATAGCGCAGTCAGGAATGTATATTTATAAGAATAAAATTTTTAAAAAATTTTTTTAAATTCTATGTAAAAAAGAAATCAAGTCTGCATGATCAATTATATATCCTAGCAATAAACTAAGTTTTTATAAATACTTTAAATAATAAAATAATATATAATAATAAATTATGACAACTATTTATGCAATATATTCTTAATAGCGCTCTGGATTGGAATCTATGTTTGGAAAAGAGAGAATGTTGTTGCAAGTAA
Organism: Trachymyrmex septentrionalis; assembly: GCF_001594115.1. Taxonomy (NCBI): domain Eukaryota; kingdom Metazoa; phylum Arthropoda; class Insecta; order Hymenoptera; family Formicidae; genus Trachymyrmex; species Trachymyrmex septentrionalis. Next base: position 1,801,222 of record NW_017305180.1, read on the forward strand.
TCATTATTGTGAAAATTGCGTTCATAAATATTTTAACATAATTTCTATATTTATTAATATAGAAATTTGTTAAAATATTTATAAATGCAATTTATTAATATATTTATTAATATTCAATTCTAGTATTTAATTTTATGAAGTATTTTAAACAAAAGAAGGAAAAAGAAAGCTATTTGATATTTTCATTAAATAGGAAAAGCTTTTTTATAAATTTTATTACGTTTTTTAAATATATAATTTTTCCTCACAATTAATTACACATTTTTGAATCTATATTTCAAGTATTTATAATTTCTTAAGTATCTATATAAAATTCAATATTAAGAGTTAAAAGATTATAAGAATTAAATAGGTGATTGTGTTGACGTTTTCGCTTTAGTAGCGAACAAATTTAAGCGAACAAATTTCTACATCCATGTAAATGACTTTTCATCAACATAGTCGCTCTATTTCTCTGAAACGAGATCATAAAATGTGCCAGAGGTTCTGTTATCTGTCTGAGAAGTAACATAAAAGTGACATAATTTATTCTTTTCTAGATTAGACCATGTTTGATTCATGCATTGTCAGTCCGCAATAGTTTACTATTTTATCTCATATCACATCTTAGTCTAATCAAAGTATTTTTTACATAATTTAATTTTGCTTTAAAAACAGAAATAATTTTGTTAATTAAGTAAAAATTGTTCTATGTACCTATAATAGAAACCTATAATATTATAGAAATTCTATCATTTTTCTTTGAAAATATAATTTTCTTCTAAATTTGTATAAAAATACAAAACAGAAATTTATAGTAATCACTTTAATATTAATCAACACTGTTAATAATTTAACAATGTCTGATATTAAAAGCAGTAACAAACTTTCTACAATAAAATTGTATTTCTTTGGTTTCGTTTAAAATACTTCGTAAAATTAAACACATGACAGTCGTTTGATCGCGAGTACTTGCGTGCTGAGCACAGACATGTCGATGTACTTCTTCCGGCTGCACAACCTGCGCCGTCAGGCGGAGGAGGTACGGAAGAAGCGACAAAAACGTGGCAGAGGCAGCCAGGGTGGACAACTTGGGACCAACCAAACGGACCAGTCTCAACCGACGGCTGGATCCATGCAATGCTGCAATCGGATTCATCGGGGTCCTAGCAGACTCTTCGAGCGGGCCCCTTTACAACCTAGCGACTCTCTTGACGAAATTGCCTTTCAAATACCGAGGTAAATTTTTAATTTGCACGTTTCTGCCTCGAAAATTTCCTTTGTCATTATATGTGGCCGCTTCTATTATATTTAATTGATATCCTTTGAATAATTATAGCTTGTAATTTACATAGTAATGAGAATTCTTAGTTTATTAATATTTAATTCATTAACTTGTAAGTAGTTTAATATATGTATATATACATAAATATGTGTGTGTGTGTGATTTTTTTTATCTAAGTGTATTAATTATGCTGTTGTGAATATAATTATTCTCTAAAAGATATTTATGCATTAGATTTTTTTCAGTTAATGAATAATATTGCTGCAATAATGATACAATTCAAAAAACAAAGTTTTCCAAAAAATGAATTTAAATATTTTGAATTATTAAAATTTTGTAATATTAATTTTGAAATGCAACTTTTTGCTGTAATAACTTATTGTAGAAAAATAAAGTATGTGTTTTTAAAATAAGTTTCTTCTTTGTTTTCGTTCTTTTTATGCAACTGAAAAGTGACAACTTTTAAATTACGTCATTATTGCAGAAAATGAGTGACATGATTTAAATAATCTTTTTTAAGAAAAAAAAATTATTAATCTTAGAAATAATGAAGATTTTTCTATACATACATCTTATGGTACATAAGAACTTTAAATTATAGACATTTACATAATATCTTTAATACGAAAGGTTCAATATGATAAATCATGGAAATTGGAACCGATTGCAGTCTATCATTTAAATACAATCATGTCACGATTTATATTTTAATCTGCTTAACGGATTCGTTAAAACTTTATCCGTTGTTTGGGTTCAACATGAAACATCGTTTTACATTTCAAGAATCAACTTGATAAAGCAATTCGCGCAATTTAAAAATGTCAGCTTGCGAAAGCTTATCTAGTTTCTTTACGATCCAAATGCAATTCTCATCCTGATCTTGGCGTGAAATGAAAGTCGTAAAGCATCAAGATAGCAGCAGAACGTTCTACTTCCTCAAAAAAGTCAAAGGTCAAGAAATGTGACTATTCAAAAAAGAAAACGCAAAATTTATACAAATATGAAGAAATAAATATAAGTTTCATTAAATCGTCAATGTAAACTTATGTTCTTATTATTTTTGTGTACTTTTTATATATAAAAATATTTTATATATAAAGAAAAAAAATAAGATGCTTAATAAGAAAGACACTAATGAATGTATTGTCTTAAATTTTTTATGTTTTTTTTATTAATTGACTGTATCTACATAAAATGGATTTCCAAATAATAATCTCTTCTCAATACTAAATTAATTTTTATATCTACTAATAAAACTATGTATATAAAACTACGTATATAAAAGAATCGAAAAGTTTTAATAAATCAATAATTAATCTAATGATTAGTAAGAGACGTTTCATAAATTAAGAGATAATTAAAAAAAAATTTTGGAAATTATATAAGTTAGATAATATTTAAGAAATAAACGTTTAGTTATCTAAACTTATAATTTATTAGAGATGTAACATATTATTTAATAATTATTTCTTAATTGGTGTAATATTACATCAATTTTATTTTGTGCATCCACAATGTACTTCTTTTTTACTTACGTAACAATTCTTTTTGGAACGGTAATGACGTATATAAAGAACTATTTGCAGGATAAACTGAAGTCATGATAAATACACTTTGCGGATCGTAAAGCTATCAGTTCTCTTTATTTTGCTTTATTCAGTAAGGGTGAACGGAAGATACAGTGACAAGGCGATATTGCTTCCTTGTGGAACTCTGGGCTACGTAGAAGTCGAACTTTTAATTTGTTTAATTATGTTTAGCTCCTGAGAGTGCCTGTGGATGCAATTCCCTCAGGATTAGCCCCGCTTTCTTGTTTCCAACGAGCGAAAGAACTCGCTTGGTTGACGGAATTTCTAGAGGCAAACCCACTGAGTCGCGGTTGACTAGTTGGGAGACGAGAAGATGGAAAATGATGGTAGAAAGAATTGGATTACTCTTCGATACGTCGACTGTGTTCCCGCCTAGCCCGCAAACTTTCGATCCTATCGTGAGATTGTCACTATTGCGCGTCTCGTAAATTGAAGACAGTTACGCGAAAGCAACACAACTATTGACTTCCTGACTTTTTCAGATATATTTTAAAATAAAAAATAAATAAATTTAATGAAAATATTGAAAATATTAAAACAATACGGAGAACGGTTCAGCTTTTATCATTTAATGAATGACAATTAATTATTTAACATTATCGCTGCAAAAGTATAAAGAGTTTGAAACAAGGCATTTTATTTTATTCTTTTCTTATTCAATTCTTTATGTAATTTTCATTATTGTTTTAAGACATCTTAATTAATAATTATTAACAAATAAAGTACTGATTTAGATTTTTCAAATAATATTACTTTACAATTAATTAAAAAATTCTAAAACATTCTGCAAAGTTACGAGAATTAAACTTTCTTTTAATCAATATGTACCCTGTGCTTTGCATAACAAAGTCTTTCATCAGATTTTAAATTTAATCGTGCTCTTCGACGAGCGATTCGTACGGGATTCATGACATGATAAAGGATTCAGTAATACCATAGAAGTAACGAGGTCTAGAGAAGCAAAAAGTGAATAGGTAATCTCTATAGTCGGTAGTGCTGCCGCACCCATGAGAACCAATCACGAACACACCCCTTTGTCAAAGCTCACCTATGTCATTTATATTGTTAACAAATTTATGTCAAATTATTTTAGTTTAACGAGAGCGACGGTGCGACAAAGTGATACGAATTCTTGATTATTTATATTATAAAAAAACAAACACACACACACACAGTATTAGATTTTTCTTAAATTTTTATATCTAAGAATTAGAAATTCTTTTTTTTTGTTTTTAGTGCTTATATAAATAATATTGTAGAATATAAATAATATAATATCTTGAAAATAGATTTATTAAAAAGTACAATTTAGTTGCATATTTTGACAGAATATACACTTTAATTTAATATTCACTTGTCGTTATTAGCGTGTTGAGACAAAATCGTGGATATCAAGATATTTACTTGACAAACAGGTATAGTACATCTACTTGTCAAATAAATATCTTGAAGAGCATAATAATTAATCAATATCCGTCAATTGACGTTGACCTGAAAATGTCGCATAAATGATGAATTTTTATGTAACTTAATCGGCTGCGTTATTTATATACGAGTATGTATAACATTTGCAGGCAGTTTTGACGTTCATTTAATTTTTGCGTAATAATACTTGTTTGATTATTGTTTCTCTATAGTGACTGGTTTTAAATATTTATGAGAAATATAGTACAAATATGAGTCATCAATTTTTAACCGTCACGCTGATCTGTTATGCAAAATAAGCTTAACTTTCTTGAGAAGCCAGGTAAATAATTCGTGCATGTTATTATGCAAGATGTGATTAGATTACATAATAAATATTCTAGGAAATATTAAACAAAGCAAAGCAAATTAAAAATGAGATGTTTAGATATTTTTCATTATCACATACCTAAAGAATATATGATGCAAATATAATATAAGCAGACCTTATACTAAAACTAAAATAGATAAGATTTTATCATACACATCATGTTTGATCGAATATAATTAAATTTAATTGTAATTAAATGTAATTATTTCAATATTTTGCTGTTAATCAACCTTATTGTAAAAACAATTATTTAATAACCTATACATCTGATAGAAGACAACAAAGTATGCCTTGGAACGAAAGTACTGAGCGTTATGAAATATGCGTTTACCGTAAAAAAATTGACTACGTGTGTGTGTCTAATATAAAAGAGTATGTCGTATGACTCCTTTGTATATGTTTTTTGCAAAAATATACAGGGATTTTCAAAACCTCGTATCGTACTTAAGTATCGTACTTATTGCCCTCAATAACAAAGAGATTTTTGTCTTTGAGGTATCCAAAATAAAATTAATAAATTGATAAATTCACAATTTGAGATAAGAAAAAGATCGGTTCAATAAAACATAGATACGTGCGGATATAAACAGAATTCAAGCTAATCACTCTTCAATGCGTACGATTGCATTGTCAAGACAATGGTGGAAAAAAATAGCAAATAATAGCTTCAAATTTGTTTTACTGTTAAATAACTAGAGCTCATAAATGTCTTATTACTTCTAGAAGGAAATATTATTTCGCTTTTTAGGGAACATGTTAGAAAATAAAAAAATATAATGTTTTTTGTGTGTCAATCAGAATCATACATATGAAAAAGTATAATAAGCATTTTTAGTAATTAAAGAATTTTTTATAGGTAAATTAAAGCAAGCAATAAAATTTAATTTTTTGCCAATTTAAAATTAAATTTTAAATAGTTTTAATTAATAGAATTTTAATGTAACACTAATGATTTGATATTAAAATTAAAATGTTGCAATAACAACTGTCACATTTATTATATATTTTTGTTAAATTTTTGTTCTTTAAAAATTAATTTGGTGAAAATAGAAAGTTTTTAAGATAAATGTACTAGTTACTGGACATGATGTAATTACACCGGATAAAGTATTAAAATTTTTAAATAAAGCTTTTAATAATATATTTACACTTTAAATAAATTGGTCTAATTAAATTTTTATAAATAGCAAATTTATTTAAAATCGTACATATTATTTAAAGCTTAATATGTAAAATTTTTATCGTTTTGTCCAATAATTAGATAATTATATTCACTAATTGTCCATTAATTGGTACATTTGTCTTATACATTCTATTTATCTAATATATCTAAATTATTATAAATAAAATATTTTGTATTGACAGTAAGATTTTCAATAATTTTAGACTATGAAAGCGCTCAATCCATTTTAATACCATCAAGATTGCTTGAGAAGAAAGCTTAGAGAAGAAATAACGGAAGTGCTCTCGCATTGTTTCATTAAGGTGTAGACAGCAAAGCTGACCGTATATTTTCGTTCGATATCGGAATAAATGTTCTCACCCTCAGAAACTCGTAAAGTCAATTTATTACTCGGCACATTGACAGACACTCGTAACGAAGTAGTAATAAACCTCAAGAATAAAACTATAATTCCGAGATGTCTGCGAAAAATCAGTCGAGCATCTCATTGCAATATTTAAGGCACAAACTGTGTTATCATTATACACATTTAACGACTTTCTAGTGTTAAGTGTCAGATTTTATTGGCTTTATCAGTAATCTTATGTTTTACATAGGTGTTTAAAAGGGTATTCTAGTGTTTAAAAGATCGAAAAAAATTAAGTTTTTTGGATATTTTTATTTAAGAAAACATAAAAACTAATTAATATTAAATTTTGCATATTTTTTTATCTATTATTTTAATAATATTTTAATATTTTTAAATCTAAAAATATATTTTTTTGCATGCCGTAATGGTTACTAACTTACAAAAAACATGCGTAGATATGATGTAGCAGCTCTTCTTGACATCTAAAACAAAAATCCAAAACTTTTCTTTTCAGGAGAAGATGATTATCATTGCAATTAAAATTAAATTTAAAAAACATAAATTTTATAAAATATCAGCTTTTGAAAAAAAAATTTCATTTATTTATAAAATCTTGTAATTGCTGTAATTCTTTTATAAAAAAATAAGTAAATCGTAATCTTTGTAGTTCTAATGAAAAAAAGATTTACAAAAAATTGATCAATGTTAATATAGTTTCTAATAAATTTATCAGAAAGGACCAAAAAGCATAATTTTGAAAATAACAGTTTTAAACTTTAAGTCAGTTTTTGACTTGAAGAATTTAGAGCAAAGAAAATTCTTTATTAAATATATCCACACTGCAAAAAAAGCAGTGACTTTTATAATTTTTAAGCACGTTAAATTCTGCCTCCATAATAGCATTGTACAAACTTAAATTCTAGACCACATTCTTTTTTCCAATTGAATTAAATTTGTTTATTAAATTTTTTACATTTTACAACAGTATTTAAGTATAAAAAATTGCAAAATGTAAAAATTATGTATATGTATAATCATACAATTGTTATTTCAAAATTGTGAATTTTCAAATTTTTCTGTAGACATGCTGGAAAACTTACATTTTTATTTGTATTGCTGCAAAACTTTTCTTCTTTTCTGGGTCATTTATTCTGGTCCTGTTTTCTTATCTAGCGACATATTCAAAACTACAATGACGGCAACACATGCTATTCAATGTTCAACCACGAACTAACTTAACGGAAGCTTTGACTCTTATCTTACGGTTATGTGCAAATTGAAACACAAAAATATTAATATAATCATCAATATTATATGACTCGTGTATTTAAAAAATTCCTTCTTATTTGAAAATATCTAATAATAAATTAAATTATACCGAGAGCGAGAGAGAGAGAGAGAGAGAGAGAGAGAGAGAGAGAGAGAGAGAGAGGAATTGTATTTTTTATTTATGCATCGCTTGCTTTTTATGCATATAATTTCATTAAATTATTAAATATCAACAAAATGCTTGGTATTTTAAATGTATTTAGTATTTTAATGTATTTTAAAAATTTCAAATACAAAATATATTTTTTAAAAAATTATTAGCTTTTTGATTTTTCAAATCAGTATACTCCTTTAATGTGAAATTCATATTTATATTTTCATTTTATTTACATTTTACATTTGTACTTATATAATATATATATATA
>NW_017305180.1:1809195-1863827 GCF_001594115.1 Trachymyrmex septentrionalis
TTATTTTATTATTCAACACAGTTTTGTGATTTAATTTCTTTGTTTACATAGCGCATATATATAGAGTTATAGTTTTCTATTCACGTTCAACATACCTCATCCGTTCGCTTTAATTGTGGTCTAATTCCCATTGCACACGCCTCAATTAATCTCATTTACACCGAATATCTTTTATAAATATAACGGATTTAACTATAGCAAATAGGATTAAAATTAAAAGTTTGTGTGGATTTGTGTTAGAAATATATATTTCAGATATATTCTTGTTTCTCTTGGTAAAGTAATACATGTAAGAAAATGTATTTTTTGTGTATGAACTTTTTATGTTCTCTACATAAAATGTTTAAAGTAAAACAAAAATAATGCAAAAATATCAATTTTCAATTTTATGTAATTTAAAACAAGATATCGTAGAAACTAAAATAAAATAAATCTAACTAAAAATAAATCTATAATTGTATTTCTTCTTTTAAAAATGTATTTTTTAAAACATTTTTACGATTTTTTTTATCAAGGTATTAAATTTTTTGTGAGATACGAAAATATCGCAAGTTTGTTCGAATTTAATGATAATATATATTTATATTATTTGAAGCAAATTAATTGTGCTTTTTCTGAATTGGATTATTTGAATTTTGAAATAAAAATAGAATGATTTGTATAAATACATTCAGAAGTCATTTACTCTATAACTTTTAACTGAAAATCTTATGTTGGCTGAGTATCAAGCAAATCAATATTTCGAGAAATTCTAAAGTAAACTTCTATTATATTGTAATGAAAAAATAGAGCGAAAAATGAAAGCCGGAGATCAGAACGAGTTTAAAGCTTGCCAAGCGTCTGCGTTAAACACTGCTCAGGGGGCGCCTCGCAACAGTTCAGAAAGCTCTGAAAAGCTCCGAGTGCTGTCGCTGCGATGTCGTGATGGGTATCTTATGAATTAAGCGCATCAAGCTTGTAGTAATTACCCTTGTCATTTGAAGTGGCCTCTTCGAGAACATCAGTAAAATCCTTGCAGCGACGTCATAATCTCGTAGGAAAAATACAAGGAACAAGAACGCGAATACAGATGGGAGAAAAATCATAAACCATTCATATCTGTCATCAGCAGAACTGTCGATATTACTGGCAGCTATTTCTCCTGTTCCTTTTACGATTTGTCAAGAATACATTTTTTTAAATAACATAGGCGTCACAATATAATTTATTTTAACTTACTGCTTAGTCCTGTCAAAAACTATTGATCTCTATTAACTTTTGTATTCTCCTAACAATAGATCTTCAAAGAAATATTGTAAATTGTCTAATGTCAAGAAACATTGTAAATTGTATAATGTGATATATAACAACAACGTTTAAATTTACTTACAGATAAATTTGTCTTTCTTAAATTTACTATAAACGTTCATAAAAATTAATAATACTTTTGAGGCTTTTACGGGTATTTTCTTTAAAGGTGTCAAAGGGTTTACGGTTATTATCGTGTCGTGATCCATTATTAACACCAACATTTCGTGAATCTTCATCGGGGGAAGAGACTGAACTGCTCCTCCGAACTTTCTTTATATAAATTCTGTTAAAGGAGATAGAGTATTTGGAGAGGAAAAAAAATTTATTAATGTGTATGTGTGTGTGTGTGTGTATACATGAGATTTTAATAATTAAGAAACCAAAAAGTATTGTGCATTATACATTGCGTTTATCAAGATAAATTTGTTTTAAATTTGTCTAATTAATTCTCTGCTTGATTAATACCTTAAAAACACAAATAAAAGTTAAAAAAGATTATGTATAATTTTAAATTTTAATTTAGGAGTAAATTTGCACAAAATCGTAGTTTTTATAAAACTTACAATACAATTCCACTTTTATTATAATTGTAAATTTATCATTTTACTAATAATTTTGAAGCTCACATTTTTTACGTGACTTTAAAACTTATTATTTTAACAATTTTATTATTTTGTTATAAGCTTGGTTATATAAGTCAAGTTAAAATGTTCATACGCACAAAGATCACGCATAAAGACTTCAAACAAAATTGAACTTCAACTTGTAGCACATGTCTTATATGTAGCAGTAATGTTACGTGTAAATCATAAACAGAAAGTTAGAATTATGAAAAAAGTTTGTACGAAAGTTTTTCAGCCTCGAGACACAACTTTAGTATTACCAGCATCCATGACAGTTCTCTGTTATTGTGAATTATACAGTATTAATTAATGATAGAATCAATAATGAAATTTGTTTCAAATTATGCGTATGTAGCTAAGTATTATTACAATCCTATATTAGCATTATCCTGCTATATTACGAATCAATAAAACATTGGAAATGAAGATTATTCACATAAAAAAATTTGTTATAAGTGGAAAAAATAATGCTATTGTAATTTAAATTTTATTTTGTATTGTAATATAACGTAATACGTGCATTTTTATAAAACTCTAATTTAAAATGTTTCTCTATTCCCATAATTTTAAAATTTGCTTATTTAAAATTTAGCTTGTGATATATGTTATATTGTATGCATCCTTTTTTAAGGTAATTATATCGTAAATCATATTGTACAATATAGCTTACATTTACAAAAAAAGATAAGACAATTTAAAATTGCAACATTTTTTTATGACGTTAAAAAGAAACAGCATGTCCTCTTTAGGTGTTAGAATTCTTATGATTGATAATACTGGTGAAAGAACATTAATTTATGTGTCTTCATCGATTGATAGTTTTGAAAACAAGAACTGTACGTAATAATGATCTTTTTTAGAGTTCTTACTGTGACTATAAACTTTTCTATGCAACATTTTGGTATTGAATATATATATATAGAACATACAACTTTATACCAGTTGTATCAATCATTATCATTACTAATTTTTTTTTCAGAAATATAAAGTTAAATGTCAAAATATTACTTTATGTATTAAGTAGTATCATATTTAATCCTCCTATTCTCATAAAATATGAAGGAATAAGGGAGAGCATATTACTACGACATTTATTATTAAAGCAATTATAAGTCTGCATTGATAATACACTAGAAATTTTTTATAAGAACGATTTAAAATATAAATTTCTGTAACAATTTCTAATAATACTGCTAAAATTTATATATTTGATTATAAATGATTAGTGTGATTTTTGCTTTCTATGTTTTTATTGTAATCGCTATCTTATTAATAAAAAATTAAAATATATTATAATTTAATTATATCAAAAAATCTATATTATAATAGAAATTTGTATTATATAGAAAAAATCATTGGGATTATTCTTATGTTTTTATATTATTTATTTTTTTATCTACTAGCGACTCTTTAAACGTAAAGTAATATTTATATTCAGGATTTTTAGGTCTTCATGTTAATTGTTTCAATTTAATAATTATAAAGACATCAAATAACGCAAAATATGGAATTTCTTTGAGCAATGTTATTAGTTTAAAGAATTGATTGATGATAACAGCTTTTTTTCTTTAATTAAGTGTATATGTCATAAATATACTTTTCTGATTGACAATTTAATTTTAATTAAATATAGTAGTTTCATTTTGCCGTTCTTCTCATTATTTATTTGATCATGCACTGTCTGTTATAATGCACATTCGATGTTACAGATTGATTTAATCAGGAACGAAAAGCCACGAGTCATCTGTCAGAAAATTCGATTCCCGAACTGTAAAACTTGTAATTCTCGTGATAGCAAAAAACCTAACTCTTCTTTTCGAGGGAATGCACTTCGACTATTGCTTTCGAAGCAATCAGATTGATTCTTATTGATTTTCGGATTAGCACTATATCGGTAGCTGCATTTCACCTTTGACATTAAAATGGGCATACAATGTTTAAATTGATAATTATTTTGTAAACATAATACGTATCTTATACTTTCATTATTTTGCTAAGTGATATATACAACCTTAAAAATGTGTAACTATGTCGATAACTTAACTTTCATGATGTATTTAACTCTAATGAGAGCTATGACAAAGATAGTAATATTTATACTAATTAACAATTAATATAATACAATATATAATATAAGATGTATTCTTCATACGTTTAATACATATTATAATATAAATTGTATCATGACAAATGAAAGCTATTAACGTTGTGTTCACATAAAACAAATCCTATTTTATAGAAAGAACTTTACCTATTTTTATGTAGAAATATTTGCATTATTCTTTCTCTCTCTCTCTCTCTCTCTCTCTCTCTCTCTCTCTCTCTCTCTCTCTTTGTCAGATCTACATCAAATCAATGCAAAATTGGAAATCACAATATACGCGTATATAAGTGAAGTGGGTACAATTTCAAACATGATACAATTCTAAACAAAATAAAATTTGAATTCAATTTTAAGGTTTAATCCTGTAAACACATATATAACTACTATTTAATATACATCTACGTTATGTAGTAGTTATATTCTTGGTTTGCTAGGAAATTTGATTTCTCTCTCTCTCTCTCTCTCTCTCTCTCTCTCTCTCTCTCTCTCTCTTTTTGTCAGATCTACATCAAATCAATGCAAAATTGGAAATCACAATATACGCGTATATAAGTGAAGTGGGTACAATTTCAAACATGATACAATTCTAAACAAAATAAAATTTGAATTCAATTTTAAGGTTTAATCCTGTAAACACATATATAACTACTATTTAATATACATCTACGTTATGTAGTAGTTATATTCTTGGTTTGATTTCTCTCTCTCTCTCTCTCTCTCTCTCTCTCTCTCTCTCTCTCTCTCTCTCCTTGTTTGTTGTTATGGTTAACTTCAGTGGTTAACTCTCCACATAAGAGAGATCAAGATTAATCCTAAATTTAGATTTAAATCTTATTTTATTCAGTATTGTATCATGTTCCGAATTGTACTATCTTACCCTACTTACTGTATTTGATGTAGAATTGGACAAAAGACAATGAAAATCGTGCATAAATATTTGCAATTTTTTAATTAACATAGAAATAATTATAATGAGATCAAAGATGATCGAACTTTTAGACATGTATTTGACATATTTAATATTTTATTTGAATATACTTATTGGTTGTCTTCTTTTTGATAATTTCTTTTTTATTTTTTTTTACTATTTACTTATTATAGCGGTTAGATAAAATAAAAAGCTATTCTATGAAAAGAGTAAATAATCTCTTGGTTTATTGGATATTTCTATGAATATATCTATTTCTATAAATTAATTAATGATTGGATATTTCTATGAATGTATCTATTTATATGAATTGATCAAATTACGCGATACAAAATAAATCTGTGAGTATTAGAACTGATCGCTGTTGGTACTGAAAATTCTTTACGGGACCTGGCGAGGAAATTTCTTATTCATGCATATCTCATGACCAAGCATCCTTCAAACTACTATTAATGGTTGCTATTCCTTCTGTGATGTATTGCCATGTTGTCAATGTTTTACGATCGACAGTATTAGTATTTCACGGGTAGAATGGTTTCTCTCATAAATTCGCATTAGGATATTTTGGGTTTGAAAGCTATGGTGGCTTCCTTAGGTTACTCGAATTTCAAACGTTCACGTGTATACATAATGTAATGTGAAACTTGAAGTGATCTAACAAAGAATCCGGAGAAGCAAGAATTAATCTTGCATGCAATATAACCATATAAAATTTGACCTTTTTAACTGACTGCAGACATTCTTTATTCTGCTGAAAATTTTAATATGTTGAAACTCTTATGTAAAAAGAAACTATTATTTATATTTTTATTTAATTAATATACGTAATAAATATCTTGTACAAATCTCCAAATTATTGAAAGTTACTATAAACAAATCAGTACTATAACAAAATCTTTTATAACTGCAATAATTGTAAAATAGCTTATTCAACTATTCGCACTAATTCTACGTATAAAGCTTATACAGTTATCACGTATATAATTGCTACCACTATGTTTTCTTTAAGTGCAGCACGATTTATGTAGGTAATAGCAGATCATAAAAAAAAGAATAAATAAATAATAATTAAGCTGTATATCTAATCATTTATAATTAGAATTAGAAGTTCAATGTATATAAACTAATACAGAATTTAAACAATTACATTAATTAAATTATCCAGATTATATGTTGTTTATCTTTTACAGAATCTATGCATTTATCTGTACTATTACATTGATATAATACTCATAAAAATGCATTTATTTTGAATTTTTTTTTAATATTTCAAAAAATTTTTATACGAATGTATTAAACATGAGATATTTATATTTTTAAAGCAACACTTTCCGCTAAGCAAAGATCGTCAGTTAAATCATAAATCATTGATCCGTCTGCGAGTTCTTATATCGTTGAAAAGCAGAATCGCTTTTAGTCGATTACATGTAAAAGATGGATTACGTGCTTATGCACGTTTCGCGCGTAGCACGCATCAAAAATTCAACATTTATATCTCGCTCATCGGACATTTTGTTGAATTAATACATACATATTTCTTGTTGTCGCTGTTATCACAACTTTTCCGATATGTATTTATATTTATAGAAAAATGTCATGGAAAATATTTAAAATGCTCTAATGAAGTAGATTAAAATGCTCTAATGAAGTAGATTATCCTACTTTTAATGTATTAGCATAAGCATAGAACAGTTTAATATAGCTGCTAGTAAATGTGCGTTAATATTAAACTGCATCACAGCAAACAGGTTAATTTATCATTTGCGAGGATATTAAATAATTCTTTATTGTCTTATACTCTGATATTATATTAACATTATACTTATATTATACTTATATTATACTACTATTAAACTCACTAATTGACTGACGTGTTTTGCGGCAAAAATGTTATCATTCCTGATTATTTTCTGACAATAATACAAAAAATAAAATTGCAATTTAAAAATTACATGAACTATTAGAATGTAAGTTAATAAATTTATATCAAAAGTATTATATTTACATTTATTGACTAAAAAATAACGAGAATCGAATGACTAATCAATTTAATATTTGTTGTTTGCTAACATTTAGCAAAGTATCAATTGTTGGACGAATAATTCATATTCATTATTAGATTTAGATTAGGCTACTGCGATCATTAGTTAAATTGACAACTTTAAAAAAGCAAATTTTTAAAATTCTTTTACGTTTATTTATAGCTTTACAAAATTGATGAGATTACCTTCACTATTTCTATGAAATGAAGAATGATGATTTTCAATCATCATTCTCACTAATCAATATAGGAGAGAAACGTACATAGGAAATGTATGTACAGACTTACGGAGCATATAGAAGCACATAGAGGAAGGAATATAGAGACATATATAATAATTTTAGAGATTCTCAAGTCTTAATTTTGAAAATTAATGATCTATGAGATAAAATTTTATTTATTTAATGTCTGTAATTTTTATGTTAGTTGATAAGTGATATAATGAGAAGATACTGATTCAAAGTTGTATTGGACACTGCAATTATGTGAAATACTATTTTTATATGTGGTTCTCCTACTACGACTTTTTTTTGTTTATCGGTCTCTCTTCGAGGGAGGC
This sequence comes from Trachymyrmex septentrionalis, assembly GCF_001594115.1. Classification (NCBI taxonomy): domain Eukaryota; kingdom Metazoa; phylum Arthropoda; class Insecta; order Hymenoptera; family Formicidae; genus Trachymyrmex; species Trachymyrmex septentrionalis. Next base: position 1,816,741 of record NW_017305180.1, read on the forward strand.
ATTCGACTAGTTTGTCGAGGAGAATCAGGAGAGGGTGACGAAGAGCGGAGCTTGCGCGATGCTAGGGGTGCGCGTCGTCGCGACTGTGAGCTTGAGACAGATTCCGCTAGTCGGCGCTAAGCCAGGCCACGCGAAGCGCGTTGTGCTTGCGGAGCTTTTACGGAAAAGGACCCGTCAAGCCGGTGATACGATAGCACCTCTCGTGCGCACGCGAGAAAGGTGGGCCGATGGTACCGCGACAACGTTTTATTCTTCAGTAAAACGACGACCCGCATCGGACGCGAGCGACAGGAGCGACGAAACTTTCAGAAGATGCGGTACCTGAAGAGAAAATCCCGTTGTCTCGTCATAAAAGATCGCGTTGGACTATATCCGTGACAGCAAACGTCAGGACAAATCCTTTGCTATCAGCGATATCAGCAGCAATTCCCAAAGTAAAAGGACCAAGCACTCCCCCAAAAGGCTTCGAAATCGTAAACTTAAAAGTTTGAGTGGTATTCCCAAGAAGCCTCTAAGGTGGAATTTTGTAAAAAAAGGACCAACAAATACTGAAGAGCTTCGAAAGCAAAACTTTGAAAATAGGACCAACATTTTCCAAAAAAAGTATAACGTAATTGTTGACGAGAAAAGAAAATTTTATTGCAAGATATTATGAATATTAGTTTGCGGAAAGGATGTAGAACTCTTTTCAAGAATGTCCTTCGGGACTGTACAAGACAACAGTAAGCTAGTGATGGCATCAGAAAGAGAAATACGCAGTGGTCCACGAAGCGGAAATCTTGTACAAAAAGATTTCCAATGTTATTTCAAAACGACTCCGCGAGGAGACTTCAACGAGTTTCGACGTCTTCGAATTTCAATTCAGAAGACTTCAGGAAATGACATCTCCGTCGGTGACTACAGTGTAATTATAGCGAGCATCTATAGTAACATCGATGAACCGTGACCCCAGAATCTATCAAACGACGCGTCGTTGTTGATTGATGCAATTTGTGGAATCGGTCTCATCATAATGTCGGTCGACATCGTCATGCTCGTCATCATCCTCCTTCCGAATTAATGAACTTCTTTCGACATTTTCGCTATAATCGTTTATTGTTTGTGGGAGCAAAAGTGTGGTGAAAGTTTTTCTTTTTTTTTTTGAAACACATTATAAAGGGTCCTTCTCCACTTGATTTTTGTTAGATATTTTTTGTATGCGAAAAGGGCATATGTGAGTGAAAAAGTTTCGCAAAAAAAGCCTCTTTTTATTAAGATAACAAGAAAAACTCTTTTTAAGAAGAGTAACAAAGATTCTTCTTAAGAGGAACAAGATTAGTATTGCAGCAACGAGAAAGAAGTAAATTACAATTGCGACAGAATTTGCTTAAGTGTATTCGATTAAGGGAGCAATAACAACGAACGAAAAGAAAAAAAAAGAAGGAAAAACGAATAAAGAAGGGTAGATGAGGGAAATGTGACGCCCGACATTGTGCGATGAGTAAACAAGCGGGCGCACCTTCCTTCTAATTACGAGATACTTAATGAGCACGCTGGTTGGCGGGTCCAAAAAACGTAGAATATTTTTAATACGCGCACACACAACGCGCACGCACGCATGTACGATACGCACAGGTACGCATGTACGGCGCGTCGTCCAGGATGATGGATAATTTTAAGTGCAACATAGCATGTAATTGACATTTCATATTTTAACGGAAAGGATTTTAAACGGTGGTCCAATTAGATAGTGAAGTAGCAAAATACATGGTCCAAGTTTTAGTGGCTTAGTCGTATTTTTCCGCTGACTCTATCGATCTTTGCGATCGTTTACGTCGCGATGCATTTTTTACGGGTATATCTTTGCCGATTATGTACACCGACGGAACGGGTGGTAACTGCAAAGGGGTGGTGAAAGTACTTTACGTGTATCGTGCAGGTACCGAACGTGGTTAGGCGCGCCCGTGTTCCAGAAGTTTCTTTCTGGTTCGTTAACCCTTGCCACGAGCGATCGTGCGTGTTACGAGACTGTAACTACGTCGCTCTGCTGAGAGGGGTACATACGTCACCACGATCGCGATTGGAGCACTCAAACTCCCGCGCATCGTCCAATCTTGCCATTGCGAGTCTTGCCATTGGGGACGAAATAAACGGAAAATTTTCTTCGTGGTTGTGGTGAAATACCAAGCCGGTGAGAAAATACTGAACGAGAAAAGGGAATAAGAATTGCGCCGGAACGAAAAGGTACCTGTGACTATAGCAATTTCGTACTCTCGACTATATGAGCGCCAGTTTCGATATCGTGAAAAGATGGAGGACGTTCGTGGTGGCACTGTGGAATAACGCGACTGAGCGGATCCGAAATGCCTCAGCGAGCAAGACGTTAACGATGACGACTTCCAGCAGATATAGTAGCTACAACTGCCTCACCAGTTGGGATAGCTACGATCGAATTCCAAGGTATCGATGATTATTGTTAATCTTTAAGAACATATTGTTTAAAAATTTTTGTAATTTTGTATAATTTTTTATTTTTTGAGATTTTAAGCCAATATAAAACATTTCCTACATAAATATTAATCAATACAAATTTCACAAAAGAAATCGAAACAACAATATTTGTTGTTAATTATTTTTTTAATTAGATTGAATTCTTAATATATGTATATTATAAGACACAAGGGAAAAATTCGAGAATTTGTTGATGATCTTTTGAACGTTGCGTTAACTGTATAATAACAAAATCTATGCTGTTAATTATACAAGATCAATCTGATTTGTGCAATTTTATGCTACTTCTTATATACTCTACTTAAACATTCAATCTATACTATCTACAGTTTCGTTCTGCTTGTCTGACAAACAATATCTTTAATAACAGATTATAATCTTTCTCTGACTAGTCAATTCCTTTTGATTATGAGCACCGATTCGCAATTGTTGTTATCGTGACGTTACACTTTTTTTTATTCCTCACATAACTTTTCATTTTTCACATTTACATGATTTATACTGCTCATGTCGAACATATTAATCGCATAACGGTTTTTTACTATCCTGTAAAGCTAAGGTTGATTTCGACGTCAACTGTCCTGGTTAACTAGCGATGTGTTAGGGCACACGAGTAAATATTTGCTCTGCAATCTCGATCCTGACTTCGTATATTCATCTAACTACGGATCTATTGTTCGGAACCAACATCATTTGAACGTGTTTGGAGGGTAAAATGAATAAGTTCAAAGTATCAAGCTCATTAAAAGAGAAATTAATTTTTCTGTCAGAATTTTTTATAACTTCATATAATTAATATTTATTACTATTAATTAATTTTTACGCTGATTAGAGATAATATAAAAAATTTTGTTTTTAAAAAAAATTTTTTGAATTTGTTTTATATACATAGCTTGACTTCAAAAAGTTTTATAAGAATAAAACTAATTTGTACTAATACGTTGTACTAATAAATTATTTTGTCTTATAAATAATTTATTTTACTATATCTAATAATCTTTTGATTATTTAAATTTGCCGTATTTTGACAGTAAATTTATATAATACAAAATATCAATACACAACTCTTTATTTTCGTTTTCGACATAACAATGGACGATATTTTAGGATTCACGAGAATCCAATACGCAACATGGATAAACGATATAGTGTATTTGGGATCTAGCATTTATTTTCAATCTGTAAGCGATAGAAATAACGTTCGATGGCAGATGAGTTCGTCGCTCGTTAAAACACGACAAACGGCAACGGCTCGTTCGCGTTTCACAGGATATTTAACATAGGTTATCTTATTACGAGCATGATCGCAAGTATCAATAACAGGAGGCGTTATAGCGCTCTTTCGGCGCAAACGGGGTATTATCGGCTTGCTCGAATGCCGATGCGCGAGATATCGTTGTATGCGCAATCGACTGGAAGTACCAGCTGAATGTAATTCGTCCTAATCAGCAGAAATGCGTCGAGAATTAGAGCTTTGATACAACACAATTATTATGATACTTACGCGCGCGCGCGCGCGCACGCACGCACGCACGCACACACACAGTGACATTTCTTTTTTTTTGAACATTTTTTAACAATAATTAATATAAAATATTACATTAAATAGAAATAATTAAAATGCAAAAATAATCTGTTATGAATTTTGTAATCAAGTTAGTAACTAATTTTGCAAGCAAAAAAAAGGAAAAAAAACACATTCAGTGTTTACAATTTTAGTTAAAAAAGTTCTATACTCCATCAAAATGATTTGTATTCTGCAATGTTTATATTGAGAGACAATATATACATGTTAAACAAATAAAATATAATTTCACACAACATACGAGAAAAGTTTCAGAGACACTTCTTTTCGTGTCCTTTAACCTTTAAAGAGCTCAGAGATGTTATAACGTCTTGAAATCAGTGTCATGTTATGTGATTATATATTAAACATATATTTCTTCTTAGAGTGAAACTTTATCGTGATTTAAAAAAATCTTACAGTTCTCTCTGAAAATTAAATATGAGTCAGATACTGATAATTCCATTTAAATAGAAAATTGAAGAGTCACATACATTATTTTCTTTACAAACCTTCGATTACAATAGCAGAAGTTTTAAATTTCCTTGAAAAAAAACTATTAGATCCGACAAGAGATCAAACGAATAACTCATTTTATGTGATGAAATAAACTAATCTAAATGAATATTATTATCAAACTTTTATTTGCGAGTGACAATTTTCTATTATAATACGATGTGCCTTTCTTTTTATCTCGACGTGTAGCAGTTGTTTTATACAGTGGAGAACTTAATTCGATATTGACGAAATTGGCGGCTAATTGAAGATTCGTAAGCCATTCATACTCGGATTTACGAGTGAGAAATAAAGTAACTGACCAAATGGATTCTTTTATCTCTCGCTATTGATTCTTATTCTTCAGTTTCATTTTAGCCGTGTAACGAACAATTAGCTTTTATCATTCAATTTTTCTTTGGATAAATTCTGTTGGCACAACGAATGTTTACCTATCCTTTTTTTTTACGCATCTTTAGTAAATTACACAAAAAATGGATTCAATGAGCAAACGGTCTTTGTGAAAGCCACAGAGATTAATATATTGATTTGTACATTAAACTTTTTTTTTAAATTATATCACATTTAGTTTTCATAATGCTTACTAATTTAAAATTACATACATTTTGTACCGTTATTATTTTCTTCACTCGTCATTGCCATTTTCTGCTCACGCCACTGTCGCGTGCGCGATATTATCCGACACGGAATTTCTTCCGATGAAATAGTGTAAGTGCCGTACCGATTTATTTTTCTTCGAGTTCTGTTGTGTATGATGTGCAGATACGATGGAGAAGTGAACCGTAATAACAACGCCCATGAAGCATGAAGCTTTCGGAATTAATAAAAGATTTCAACGTACTTACTTCCTCAACGGAGAACTCATGGCAATTCGTTTTTAGCTCGTATTACTGCTTGCGTGACAGATTTCATTCAACATAAAATTTCTTTCGATGAAATGCTACTTTTGGTTTTGGTAAAATGTTATTCCCATCTCTTTTTCTTAAAACATTTCAGATGATGTAAATATCTTAATTAAACACATTATAATAACAAAGTATATTATTGTACAAAATAGACCGCACATTAAATGAATGTAAGATAACTTTAATAAATAATCTCACTATTGCTTCTTTTTAATTACGATAATTTTTGCATATAAAATTTTGTGTCCAATACGAAAATTTTATCAACAAAGCACAAAGTAAAATGTAAAAGTTATTATTTGTTTTGCTCAAAATTTTTGTGCAGAATTGATAATTATAAATTCCTAATTTTCTAGAAATCTTATTTTATGATGAAGTCGACTACAAATTATATTTTACTGTTACTTTATAATATATATCTAAAGTATATCTCTCTTAAAAGTTGTACTTAAAAAAATTATTGTTTTAAGATTTATTTGATTCATTATATTGATAGATTTCTGGTTTTGTAAGTTTTGACTAAAAATTATGCTTCTTTTAGATAAAAATGTTTGGTATATAAACATTAAGAGAAATTTTGTTTATTTTTTTTTTTTTTAGATTATATTGTGTAAATTTTAATAAAATTTTATAATTACGTAAATATTTGATTTAAAAATTTTAAAGATAATAAAAAGAAAAGAAGAACCGATAAAATCTTTGTTAAAAAAGGTCAATATCAAGTTGGTTGTATAATCAAAATTATGAAAAAAATACACATTTTCTAAAAATAAATTATGTAAATAAACTATGCAAATTTGAAAACGGAATATGTATAATATCTTGCACTGTAATAAAATGTAATACTCAGTATATCGGTAAAATACGTTTGATATCTCCAGCAGGCAATAAAGTTATTTCGTCGTTGTGGTGTCGAAGCACTATTCAATGCGATTGCAGTTCTCTTAGGATTACGGAGGCGATACTAGCGATGGATCGTATTGAGCTATTGATAATAGGATCATATTGCACTTTACCGATCTATTAAATAATGCATCGTGTCATGTCCTCATCGTAGAATGGTGTTTTACATGCGACGAGCTTCCATAGCATAACCTTTTCTGAAAATTATATTCATATAACGGAAGAGATGCTGTGAGTGCATTCGCGTAACACGTACGTGTATATATTAAGTACATTTAGACCCTTACGGTCGTTGCGTCCTATCTTTGTAAAGTGCTATCTGCACGAAGTTATAATGCTGCGGAATGTCAGCACTATTTTTTCCAAAACACTTTTGTTCTGGTTTTTACAAACTTAAATTGCAATTCGAGAAAGTTACTTTACTGAGTTTATTTGCAGTTTTGTTAATTTTTAATTGCTGTGCTTGAAGCGAGTTAAGAGTTTTAACTATCTCAATAAAATTCAAAGATAAGGCTCGATGTATAACATATGCATTGATCTATTCATTCTACTTATACGAATATTCGATATCATTTATTCTAAACGTATTCAAAATAATTTTTTCCGAAAATAATGTTTTTTTAGTGCAAATTTTTATTCAATGTTACACGCCATGAAATGATTTTACATTTCATTAACCTAATTTGTGGCGATCGTGGATTGAGTAGAGGATTGCGTGGCTACTCTCTGTGTCAAAAATCCAAGTTTAAATTTCACCTAGAGCACACATATCAGATTTTATTTGATAATCACTTATCGAAAGACAATGATAAATTACAGAGAGTATCTTTGACATGAAAACTTTTTCTAATATGACCGTCCGGATCTCAGTTAAAAACTGAAGATCCTTTTTCTGTATATATCAATAGATATATGCAGAAGAGATCACCACGTCTCTGAGATGATGGACTGAAAAGAATTAGAATAAATTTGATACCTAATTTTTGAAGATTATACATTATTTGAAGATTATACATATACTGGTTTATACACATACATCATATTGATTGTATATTATTTATTATTAATTTTTTTTAAAGTTTTATGGTATTTAAAAATTGTCACATTATTTTTTTTGCGTATTACGACAGCATAAAAAAAATATATATAAATCAATAAAAACATTTTATACCAAAGCGAAAAAATTCTAGAAATTTTCGTATACAGTACATTAACTTGTAAATATTTTATACAGATGATTTCTGTGAAAGAAAAGTTTTAGGGCTTATTTTATTAAACGCTGTTTAATTAGCTTAGCTTACAAAAAAGTTAATAATTGCAAAATTTCAAATGGTATTATAAAAACTGCTATGTTATCTGATAGAAGACATTTTTTAATATTATTTATGCTTTCAAAGTTTTATTTTTAGTTTTTGTTTAAGAAATATAGTCCAAAAACTGGAAATATGTTCAAAAGTGATACAATAATATAGACGATATATTTCATATAAAAATTTAATTATAATATGCAATAGGGGGACAACACACAAATTAAAACAATTTATAGCATTATTCATTGATGTAATATTATGTAATTGTTTCAATTAGTGTGATATTCATCTGTGGACATAACGAATTTGTGCTGATGTAAAGCTGACAGTAAGTTCTCCGACCGAGATACACCAAAGTGACTGTTCACGGTAATCGAAATGCCTTGTTCCCGCAAACAGTCATTGCCATCGTCATCTTGCCGGAAATCCGACGTGTCCCGTCAGGACTCCGCTTCTTGTCCTGTTAATGAAACACGACCGAGTGGCAGTTGCTGTCGAGCAGGGTACTGCCGAACCCGGACGGCAAATTGATCGTAAAAGCGACGGCCAGCACTTCTCGGGCGACGAGCTGGCAATTAATTCCTGCCACATTTACACGTCGCGAACACAAGGGTCTCTCGCGGATGTGATCTTAACCCGGTATTGGAGCATAGTGCCCTAGAACTGTCTCATTTTCTCTTCTATGAAATGCTAATCAATCGAAGAATTTAAAACAAAAATAATATTCTATTAAAATAAATAAATATATTATAATATATTATAATGTTTATTTGATGAATTTAAATAGCAATTACACAAATGAAACTAATACAAGTTTATTATTTAGAATAATTAATCTTTTTATTTTAAAGAATACACGAAGAAAATAGATATATTATGAAGGACAAAGAGATATAGTTTTCTATTATATATTAGAATTATAGTGTAATACTTTATATATTTTTAAGTTATTAAGTTATTAAGTTATTAAAGTTTTTAACTTTCCAATCACTTTATTCCATCTTATTGTGCTAACGCCTTTAGAGAAGTTACCCTTAGATTAATTATTATACTTTTTAAGTAATTTTATGTTTTACAAGTTAAAAATGTTTGATATAATTTTTACTATTAATTTGCTTTTGTTTATTATTCGATACATTAAAGATAAGAAAGAATAAAGTGTATTAGATATTTAAAATATTAAACAAATAGTATATTGTAAAATTATATTGATAAATTCTTTTTAGCTTAAATATAAATATAAATAAATCTGTGGTAATAAATAATAATTGCTATACTGAGAAAAATTTCTGATTGAAGATGAACGAACCAGAAGATTCTGATCTTATCAATCAGAATTCTAGTTGTTTCATTAGAATTATAATAGATTTAATCAGAAAATTCGGATTTGTCCATTTTCAATCAATTCAATTTCAATGTTAGATTCTTTTTCTGTAAATTTCTACGAAACAAGTGAATAATTGACTTTTAATAAATTTAGTTTTAATAAATTTTGCTAAGGTGAAGTAGTTTTCGAAAAAATAAAAAATCGAGGAATTGAAAATTATGATATAAAATTATATAATTATATAAAATTATATCTATTTTGTAGTCAGATAAAATGAAAGGCATAAACACACTCATGATGAATCTCTCGATTATTTCATTAATATCTCACTTTTAATAACTATAATAGATTATGACAGAATAGCATAATCTATTACGCTTTAATATGTGATAAGCTTATTTGTCATTGCGACAGATTTCAGCTTATGTATCTTTGAACAATGGCAAATTACATAAATCAGCTGCGTGTCAATCATTATGTCGTCCGCTATTCCGTATCAGTTACAATGCACTCTACTATAATGAACCTTGCAGGTAATAAGCATAGAGAACAGAGCCACAAATATCATCCGAGAACCGTAAAATAAAATATCTTTTATGAAATTTCTGGAGAGTAACACGAGTCGAACATCTAATTGCATCCTTTGTGATAAGTATATTTAAATTGTAGTAAGGTATACGAGTATGTACGTTCGAATAAAGTTATATATATGTGTATGTGTGTGAAAAACATTTAACAGTAATTAAAATTTAAATTATTTTCATCAATTCCAAGAAGTTTAAATATCATAAATATATAATTTTTTATACAGTTAATATTTTTGTACGCTCATACAGGAGCAAAAAATACAGGAATTATTATGCTAAACGTAACACTTTTGACATATATTTAACATTAACAAATATTTTTAATTTTGATTATATTAATTATGCAACTTTATTGATTTTTAAGAAGAAATATATGTAGGTATACAAGATCTCTTAGACTCAATAGACCATTGAACATTATTTTCTAGCTGTTGTATGTAATTTTACATTGAACTATAGGTAATACATAGTCAATAATAGTAAATAAAACTCGAATGAGAAATATTCAACACAAACAAGCAAAAAAGGCCATATTCAATCAAGTATGTTTGTGTATGCATTTACACTTCTTTTTACATTTCTTAATTTTTGTCTTCTAGCTTTGTTTATACTTTCGTAATTTTCTCCTTACATTTGATTTATGTACACTTCAAATTTTATTTTTACTGGACATATCCAACTTTGATTGCTTATAACTTTTATAAGATTGACCATATTGTAACAAATTGTTTTTCAATTAAAACGCTACATATTAAGAAACATAATGATATTAAACAAATGTATATATATCTTTATTAATAAAAAAGTTATAAACAATAAAGTAAATTTTGAAAAAAAACATTGTATAAAAATTCGTATTTTTCTTACATTACTTTAAAAAATATTTTAAATACGTGTTTCAAAAAGTTGATACTTTGAACTTTAAGAAAAAACACAACATTATTGTGTTTTTTAAAGAAAATAATTATTCTAGTATGTAAGAAAAAAGAAAATTTGTTATTTATAGATTTTATTCAGTTTTATAAAAAAAATATATTTATTTTAATTTTTCTTTTATTTTTAAAAATAAACTGATATAAAAATGAAATGTAGATATAACATACATATAACATAAAAATGTTATTTTATATAAATATATAATAACTTAAATAATTAATTCTTTAATTTAGAAATGAATAGTTATAGTAGTGTAAAAAATAACTACATTAAATTCATAATATAACAAATTAATAATTTGCACAAAGAAACACGTAAAAAAGTAATCGAACAATAATTTTATTTTATTTTACAATAAGAAAGTGTTTTTTAAAAAAATAATAAAGTTAAATATATTTACTTATAAACATAAAACATGTATGTAAAATATTTTCAAGATCAGTAAGAAGCAAAAATTTATTATTATTTATGTTGATCAAACTGGTGAAATGTCACATAAATATCACATTCAGGTATACGATATTTATCCACTATACTTTTAAAATCTTAGTATTTCAACGTCTTTTATGATTAATCTTTTATCACAGATAGAGCAAATTTCAATGGTTTCTTTTTATCTATCTCAATAGTCATGCTTTCAAAATTATAAAGTTCCAACTTTGGAAAGAAATTCGAATATGCGTCTAAGGGATTAAATACATGTGTGCAATGAATGAATTTTTAGTAAAAATTTATTCTTTTGTTCAAATTCAATCTGTCCAAGACAATCTGACTCAATCAGCGAACAGACAGCCACTTCAACTTCGATGGCCAGCCAACCTTGAAGTTTTATCAAAACGAGAGATTATATTAAAATTGAATTTAATATCCGTTCGTTATCATTAATATCAGTAACCAGTTCTCAAAATTATCCTCGAGAGATTATAATAAGATTTACTTCGCACTTTGCTCTAAGCGCAAAAAGATTGTTTCCAAAAAGTTTTCTTTTTACTAATTTAAAAACGTGAATAAACTAATTTCTGCCACTATATTAAGAATAAGATATATCAATGATTTTAATTGATATAAAGATAAATCGATTATACCTTAGAGAAATGTGAATAATATAACTATAAATAATTTATTATATATGTTTCATTAAATGTTTTGTAAATCTATTCTATGTATATTGCATACATTTTTATTAACATAATTTGTATTATTTACTAATAAACAAACATTAATTATTTAAAAATATTATCTTTATAAATGAATTATTTTATATTTTAATATACTTTATATTTTTACATTTATTTCATAGCAGTCATGCTTATTGTAAATTACAAATATTATCTACTGATATTTAATTGCTATATGACAAAAATTTATATTTTAAACAAACAAATTAAATAATTTTTTAATATTTATTGTAATTAAAACAACAAAAAAATTAAAAAACATTGAAATTAAAATAATAACATACAAACGGTAAGAATATTATGTTTCGTTAATTTTTTCTTTTGTTTGAACGAATTTGAATTTATATTCTTATATACATGAAACAAATAATATATCTTTTAATAATTATAATGCTGTTAATTACATCGCATATAATAAAAATTACGGAAAATTTTTTTAGAAAATTTTTTTAAAAGTGAATAAAATTAAGATGTTTTTATGGGACATAAAATATAAGAAAAGGATAGCTTGCATGTCAAATAATTTTAGTATCTGATAAATTTAAAGAATTTTGAAAACTCAAAAACAAACTATATTTATATGATAGAATGATCTCATCACCTGTTGCCGATATATGAAGAAATCAATAGTGTTTAAAGATTAAACTCAATATAGATTATCAAATGTTTATGTGTTACATAGATATGTTTATATTATATTAATCTGTAAATTATTAATTATTTATCAAATATTATTTACCATATTTTTATTGAAAATTTATGGTATGTACTAACTATAAAATGTTTTTACGCTCAAGAGAGCTTTATAGATACTTTATAAATTGAAATAAAAGAGAACACTGTATATCAGAAGCAAAAAGATTTCTCTCATTCGGAGTATTCGCTGTTTATAGTATTTATGCGACAAACTTTTCAAAGGTCTATCAAGTTGAAGAGTGAATTAATTAGTAAATGCCTAATTAAATCTACTAGGTTAACATTTCAATATTTGAATATTTATAGATCTTTTAAATTTTGTAGAGAGAGATGTATCATAAAAGGAAAATTGAGCAGAAAATTTCTACTTACATTATATTTTATTTAGTGATGTTTTAAAATACATTGAGGTATTTTTTAGAAAATTTAAATAAGTATTATTTTATTATTTGTATGTTATATTATTTTTTGTACAATATGAAGTCAATATACATGTCAATATACATAGGACGGGGAGACAGCTAAAAATGCGAATCTCTGAACACCGAAATCATATACGCTGGAACACGTCTTCTGTTATAACTGATTTTGATTGGAGTAATATTGAAATCCTTGATGAAGATCCGATGATGAGAATCCTTGATGACGAAAAATAATCAAACAAGTATGATCTTGGCAATGCAAAGTCAGTTGTTTATAATCAGAATATAAGCTTTATGTAAACCCTCAGTATCAATTTGAAGATTAAAGCTACTTTTTTATTTTTTAATATATAACATCTCTAAAACTAATCGCTTATTATAACATGGCTATATCGCACAGCAATATGTTATCATTTTTTTTGTGCAAAACTCAACTGACTCAGATAATGTAACATGATAAAAAAAACTTGTTCAAGCTTTCGCCGGAGTTTTACACTGAAATCGAGTATCATACAGTGATATACTACTTTTTCTGTCCGTAACATATGGAAAGCTACAACAAGCTTTTTTGCCATAGCCTTATTGCTGAATTTGTCAAGTTTTATACAAAAAAGATGGCATATCACTGTGCGATATTACACAATTTCATTTTCGTTATAAGCAACTCAAACATTATGTAATACTTTAAGCTGCAATTCTGACTGCAGACTGAAAGAACGAAGAACGTCGTCAGTTGGAGTAGGGAAAAAATCGAAATAAAACATAATCAGTGATAATACTTTTAAGGTTTTCTTCAGAAGTGCCAAAGAATTTATGGGTTATCGCCGTGTCACGATCCATTCCTATTGCTTCTCGCCCTGATGAAGTTAACGGCAGGGTTCACGAAATGTTGGCGTTAACAATGGATCGTGACACGGCGATAACCCGTAAAATGACCTTTGGCACTTCTGAAGAAAATTCGTAAATCTTTTGGCACCTCTGAACATAACCAATATTAATAGGTTGCAGGATTGTTAACATAAAAATAAAAAAAATCAGTCTTATAACTTTATTATCCGACCGTATATCATATAAATATTTATTATGTAATTTAAATTGTTGCAATCATTAAGATGCTATCAGTAATTATAACATATACTTAAACAGATAAAAATGGACGCATACAAATGTAATGTAATTGTTTAATATTGATTAATATAAAATTGCATAATTATGATTATTTCATAATGGTTATTACATTACTTAATGTATTACATAGTGTATTATACAAGCTGCTCTGCGGGAAATAAAATTTACACAATATTATTAGTTCAAAATTATATCGTGTATCATGCCAAGCAAAGTAAGGTAACAGAACTCTACTATATATTGTCTGTTGTACTCAATATGACTTACTATTTGTAAGTAATTACACTATGAATTCAACAGATAACACTAATAAGTCATGCACATACATTGTTAAATATTAAATTAAAATTCCTTAGTTGGATAAAAAATTTTGTTATTTATAACTTCTAAATATGTCTATAATTGTAATAATACAATTTTTTATTACAAAACATGTGGTTAAAAAAGCAACTATATCTACTTACTCATTTTTACAGTCAAATTACTTATTGTTAGTTTTACAGTAAAAAGCGTTCACTAACATATGCATTCAATAAATAATAAACTAAATTTAAGTTAAATTAATTTGAATTAAATTTCTTGAATTATTTAATTTTATTATTTTAATTAATATAAGTAATGGAATCTAATCATAATTTTTCAATGTTAGACTTACTAAAAAATTAAAAAAAAATTACAAAGTTTAATAGATAGAATCTGGTTACCTTATTAGTATTAAATTCACTTTGACAATATTTTGTGTTCTATATATTACTTATTGTGATACAATATCACGACAGTCTGATGTGAACTATTTTCTGCTTTATGGCGTCTTAAAGTGAGCGACCTCGTGGCAAAACATCGTTTTCTTCGAAAACATGTTAGAACACTGTCGGAGCAAAAGCCCTTGGCGCTTTGGTGAATGCAATGAAATTTTACCTCTATGCTCTTTCACCCTCGTTTGTCGACAGCTCCTCGAACAAATGAAAATGAACAGAAATGCGAACTTTCATCATTTTTTTATCGTAAAATTCAAAATAATTCCAAAATAATGTTGATCAAAAACAGCACGAATTGGAATTAAAAAAAGATATAATATTCTTGAAAGGAGATTGAAAGAGTAAGATTCTTGTAAAAAATTTTTTTAGAAACTTTTGATAAATTTGACAAATGCTAATACGATGATATCCATCAGTAAGTTGTGCATGAGATGATTTGATATTTATTTCAAAATTCTATACACGTATTCAAATAATAAATTGTACTTTTTATATCAAAATTTTATTTAAAAATAAACAAATATTTAATGTGTTGCAAAATTATCCATGAATGCGGTCAACATTTAACGAATGTGCGTAAAGTTGACGTACATCAGCTATGTCGTTTAAAACCGCATTTATTGCAATGACATCTGTTGTAAATTTTATATTATATTTTATTTTTTATACTATAAAGGTATAACATTTTATTTATGATTTATTATATTATTTTATTTATGATTTATTACAGTACCTTAAAATTTATTTTTGTTGTTAGCATTGTTTTTGTTGATTGTATTTGTTTCTGAGAAAATATACACAAAAAATATACATCTATACACAATGTTGAATTCATCCAATTACGATCATATTATGTTACCGCATATATTATGTATTTTTTATTTGCAATATTTCTGTATAAAATTCTCCGATTAAAAGCTTGCAACGGAAGAATTATAATGTTTGAATCTGGTTCTCTGAAGATATAAAGAAATAGCGCGAAAATTGTACGATGAAATTTTCATCAATCTCCTAAATATGTCGTGTATGTTATAAACAAAAAAGAAAGAAGAAGATGGGAAGTGGAGATTCAGAGAGCTCATTATATAGTTTTCTCATTGAGCACGAGAGCTGTAGCCTGAGCTTGTACGAAAGTCTAATCGAAAACTTTTGTACTCTTTGGTATTCTCCCAATTCTCTAGTTATATTTCGCATTCCTTCCGTTGTCCTCCCTCTATCTTTCTCGAACGAATCTCAAGAGGGTTATAGGACTTCATGGCGATACTCGAGATAAGAGAAAAGAAAGAAGACATGACGGCAATGTAGAAAAAAATTACCGGAGAAAGAAGTAGCGATAACTCGCATAGCAGTAGTGAATCGAATCATAGCACCTACGGGAAATAGGTTTTGGCGGATTATACACTCAGACCTGTCTGATCAGATAATATTTGAACTACTGTGACTACTGCAGATAATCGACATAGAAATTCTTTTGCGTTCTTCTGAACTTCGTCAATAATTTATTATACTGAATTGTAAATAAAATGTTATGGATGCATTTGGATTTATATTTTTACCGTGTAAATTTCAAGTTAAAAGTGGTTGCTAATTTGATCTTAATCTTTATGTGTATAAAGCTTGATTTACACACATAAACATTGCTTTATTATAACCGTATATATATATATATATATATAATCTTCTAGTATTCTAGTTGATTATACTCTAACTAAAAAACTAGCAGCTAAAAAATATAATTTCACAAATTATATGTTTAGATTATGTATCATTTAAAAAATATATGATTCTATAAATTTTTTTTTAATTTATCACGTTAGTGGCTAATAGAAAAAACATCATGTAACTCATTTTAAAATATAAAAAATGAAAAAATAGTAAATGTAGTAACTGTATAAAAGTCCTCTTATATATAAGAATTCAATTTGCACGAGATTTTCATATACCTTCGTTCTTTCTCGCGCTCGCATAGTTGATGGAACGCATGAGGAACGAAAGTCCCAACAGGTTTATGAGCGATCGAACAATCTTTTGACGTAATCGCGTAGTGAGAAGTTTCTTCTTTCAGCCTTAGGCGTGCGAGTGACGCGTGACATCTAAATCCCTCCGTTCAATTACTGAGACCACCTTAGCTCGTCTCTTTTTCCCTACTCGAATTCTCAACTACTCAGTACCCGGAATTCTTGCCTCATAGCGCGAGAAGAGACATCGCGGAATCGATTTGTCAAGTTGCTGTAGAGAGAACAAACAATCACATTATATAGTTAAAGTGCGCATTTTATTCAAGAATCTATGTATGTGTACGAGTTTATACGAAAAAGAAAGCCTGATTCGCGTTTTCTCTTGTTTAATTTTTATCTTGTATGAAATGAGTAATATCTGTAGATATTATATATACAAACGTATCGATTACAAAGACATCATGAAAATTAGTTACTTTTAACTTTTTTTCATTTATACATTTATATGAATCTCATTAAATTATATTTTATTACTAAGTTGTAGAAAATTATTTTAGAAAATGTTTATTTTTCAAACATTTTTATTTTGTTAAGAACTATATATGCATAAACTTTTTAATTAACTAAGATAAATTTATACTTATATAATAAAGAGAAATTACAATTTCAACATTTAATTTTAAGAAATCAAAACTTTTCCCCTTTTTTTCTAAAAAATTTTATTAATATATTAAATTAACTACATTTATTAACTATTGTACATATATAATAAATTTACTTCATTCATATAGAATAAAACGGGGTAATTAAAAAAAGGTAAGATAGATTAATTAACAGAAATTTTTATATTGTACGAAAAGATCGCATAGTGTAGTTTGTATGTAATTAAACATACAAAATATAAACTATTGCACTAATAGTACAATATATGTTTGATTGAACACTACGCAATCTCAATCTTTTACATAATTTGAAAATTTCTGTTAACCTATCCAAATTATCCTACTTTACTTTATTTAGTTATAAAATCTTTTTTATACTTTTAATGCGAGAGTTGCAATATACATTTGCTTTTATATCTTTTTTGGAACATCATATTCCGTAAATTGTGTCAATTAGTTCGTTCATGACATATACATAACTCGTAGAGAGACCTTCCGCAAATGGATTCGAACTAGGCGCCACGTGCGTTTATGTAGTTACATTTCATACATGAGAAATCACAGCGAAGGAAGTGGGAAGTATTTATGTGTCTACATTGTATCCGCTTTAGACTCAGAGGTAGTGTAACAATGTCAGTAGTTTACAAATCGATATTGTCGACCTCGAGGAAGGCATTGTCACGTTGTACCTTCCTGTACGACTGTTCGTTTCGATCTGACCACGACTTTACCTTGCTTAGTACATCTTATTATAAAGTTCCGTATCATGTCTCGAAAATTTGTTGTTGTCGGAACAAACTGCACTATATATGTATACACCCAGAAAGACGATTTTGCATTTCCGCCGGTCAGCCATGAAATACATTGTAATTGTTTCAACACTAACATTCATACTGCAAAACAAGCAGTAAAACTTCCACATTTAATAAAAACGTGTACAAGTATTTAATAAAGTTTTAAAAACATTAAAAATTTGTGATTAACGAAAGCTGTAAAGCCCAATGTTTTGCTGATAAAAATGAGTGGCAAATATAATCATAATTATTTAGATTTGTGTGTATGTGTGTATTTATAAAGTGTCCAGTTTAAATATTAGCAATTTATATATTTAGCGTTAGATAACAAATATTTTATAACGCAGTATTGATTTATTTATATAATTGTTTCTATAAAATAATTTTTAAAACGAACAGTAATTATATAACGTATATTAATGTTTAATATTACGACTTATCTAATAAATCGAGAAAAGCAATGTTCCCAAATAGCCAGCTTATTCGCTTTATGAATCTGTATGATTTTAGAACAGAAATAAATAGTAGAGTGTTTTTCAAATGGTTGGCTATCATAATAATTGATTCATTACTATTAAATATATCGATGTTAACATCGATATAACATAATAAAATATCTACTTTTCTTCTTTGCCGAAACATAAAGTGCTTTCTCTCTGCGGTATGATTCTTAAATGTCACCGTGGGTGCGAATGTTTTATGAGCGCTTCTCCAGGGTATCATAAACCGAAATTCTGCGATCTATTCGCATCATGAATAAAAGCCAGAAGAATATAGCCACGTTATCATTGCGAAAGGTTTTAGGACAAATGGTTGTCAGCAAAAACTGTCGATTGTTATGTCGACTATTATGTTAAAAGACGGTTTTATAAATGACCGAAAACAGTTTTTCTCTCTTTTTTTGTATTTAAACATTTTTCGATCTATTTTACTTAATACAGTTTCATAAATTAATTTTAAATGTAAATGATTTTTTAATCTGTTTTTAAAAATAGAATTATAAAAAGAAAAAAATATAATATCTTTGTAATTATGTTTATCAACAGAATTGTAAATTTAATATTTTCATTACTGATGCAAATATACAATAATATTTTGGATTACTTTTGCGAAAGGATTTGACGTTGATCTTTTTAATATGCATCGTGTGTATGATACTATTATATAAAAAAAGATTCTGCATATAGTACGTTCAGATTTAAAATTTTGTTTCTAAACTACATCCGATAAACGCAAATGGAAAAAACCATAAAGTAATATTATAAAATACATTTTTTAATTCTACAATATTTAGCGTTAATTTTACAATTAGTTACATAATTACAATCTTTTAAAAACATTAAGAATTATTTTAATATTAAACAAATTTAATTTAAAATTGCAAAAATCACATTATCTCTTTAAATGGGAAGTGTATTTTTTTCTAATTATATACTTTTTTGTTAGACGTCCCTTATTTTTTTTTAAACAAAATAATTTTTTTTAAACAAAAATAATAAACATATTATATAAGATAATTATATTATACATACATATAAAAGATGCTCTTTTAGTATTTTCTCTAATACATTATATTTAAATGAAATTTAAAACTTTTTACTTTATAATAAACTAAGTTTTATAACATTTTTTTTCTTTTAATGACTAAGAAGCCTCTTGATACTTACAGAGTCGACTTTCTGTTATAGAAATTCTCTTGGATACATACAATTAGCTTGAAACTAATTTAATATTCGTGTATCATGACCAGCATGTCAACTCATGGGCACTCCCTCAACATGTCCCATAATGCAAATCATATTATCTTAATTACTGGGTCGTACTGGCGCTTATGTCGTTACGCGTATTTATGTCGTCCTCTCTCAAGCCCCTAAATTATTTATAAACACGCTCTATCAAGAGAGTCGGAAAGAGAAAGATAACTATCCAATACACAATTTCGTAAATGTATGACATTTTCGAAATGCGTAATATATGCGATATTATACATATAAGTAAATGCTCTTTCTTCGTCATTCAGTAATACAATAGAATTCGCAATTCCAGGAGAAAAATAAATGACTACTCCCACGGTTCCCGCACTAAACAGAATATGCAAGAATATGACTCGCGTACTATAGTAATACCTATATTTAGTAATATCCATTTAATGGGATATATTGTTAAAACACACATATATTATATTTTATTATATTATATTTTATTATGTTGCTCAAAGTTTTATTAAAAACAATTTAAGAGAGAAAAAAACGCACATGTATATATACTTATCTCAGTGACAAATGACAATGAAATCGACATTGATTCGACATCGAAATCATCGAATCAACATCGATTCCATTGTCATTTCTCACTATCTCATATCTATTCTCATATCTATATAATAGCATATGGCTATAATTTTTTATATTTTAAGAATTATTTAATTATTATGATACTTTATGTTTTGTTTTTATATTGTTTTGATTAATAAATTTTATTGTGTATATGATTTAAAAATTTTAACAAATGAAATATAGAAATATGTATTTGTCGACAACAAAAAGATGGAATCTAAAATAGATAGAAACTAATATTTATAATTAAAAATAAAGTTGCATTACTGCGTCAATAAAACTCAATTACATAAAAATTAAAAAATTACATAGCTAAAAACTTTAATTACAAATTTTTTAATCTTTAAACAGTGTTAGCAATTATATTGATAAAAATCTTTGAATTAATTAGACAATATTAACAATTTTTAACAATTTTTTAATGTTACATATAACGTTACATTTTGTGAAATTAATTACACTTGATGTTCTTGTGGAATGATTTTACTAGCAAGTGTCTTTGTACGTAAAGTTTCTCTTTGCCCCCTTGCGTCATTATCCCTTTGCGTATAATCTTCTTAGGATTTACTTTTTAGCGATTACTTGTTGGCAGTTAGTTCGTTTAGAGGCTACTGATAATTAATTATATCTAGCCTGCAATGCCGGTGGGAATTAGTAGAGTTCAATCGCTTGTGAAACTCGCAACCTATAAGTAAGTGCACTCAGTCTATTATTTAATTACTGCTTTCCTATCAAGTGATTAATTATTATGGTGGCTAATTAGAGAGTCGTATTGGCAAGCAACTGCAACTTGCTTGATTGGATTTGCGATTGATTTAAAGCAAGAAATGCCAATGAAACTTTATTCTCATTCGACGACTGGCGATTTGTAACACACAATAGCACAATAACATGCAACACATGGAATATCTAATTAAACTATTATCTGTATTGGAATGAATATTTCAAAATGTACATGGTTTTATCTTGAATACGCTTATTTTTCTCTTATTCAATTTCAGTTAGGATATATATATGTATTTTTACAAACGAGAACTGTTCTTCTTACATATCAGATGGCTATTTTGGTATCTTGCAATCCGCGAGATTCACATGCATGATTATTTATGTCAAAACAATCAGAAAAAAGAATTTAATATTAAGTATTTGCCTATTAAAGATAGAGTAAAATATGTATAAGCTCCATATAATAGCATAATTTAATTGATTATTAAAAGATATTGAAAAAAATCAGTGTTTATATATCTGTGATGTCAAATTTTATCAGTGTATATTAACTATTTCATATTTTTATATTTACGATGCATTTGGCATGAATATAGTACAATTTAATTTAAATAACACGAAAAAATTATTTTAATCATAAACATATGTATAAATATTTATTCTCAACTATTTTTCTCTTGCGACACGCACACTGGGTGATAAATTGCGAGAAAGTCGAGTTTTAAATGAAAAATTCCAAATGAAGTATATGAGGATTAGTTACAATCCCTAAAGTTACAATCCCTAAGCCTAAAAGAATCTCTCTTTGAAGTTGATACGATCATTACGTGCATCCTAGGCTTTAGAAAATCCCACAATATTTAATACCCTTCTCTTTGTTAATTTTTTTTTATTAAGCGAAGATATCAAAAATATATTTGTGGAAAGATTAAAAATGTTTTAAGCTAGAAAAATAACTATAAACAGATATTTTTATACTGAAGAAATTTTGATAATTTATAGATATGTTATATTATAGATAGTCTAGTATAATGAGAAAATGTTGAAAACTTATTTGATTCCTATGAACGTTTCTAAAATAAACATTCTTTATTTGTTTATAGATATTGTTCTAGACATCTAATCTAACTATTAAAAAAGTATATCTTCAGCATTTAAGTTTTTTCTATCTATTTTATGCACATTATGTACATATTTATATACCTTACATTTATTTTTAAAAGTAATATTTATATCATATTAAAAAATTATATATTTAACAAAATATTTTTATTATCTAAAAATTTATTTGTAATTATAATTGTGAGCAATCTATGTAACATTTTATTTTGTAAAAAATGAACTCTTATATAATAATATAAATATTATTGTGTTTTTTAATATGAAATATATCTTGATTACATTTTTTTATTTGATTTTCTTTCTACATCTGTCTAATCAACTATTAAACGTATTGAAAATAAAAAGTAAAAAGAGTTTTCAGTTTGTGATTGCTGTATATAATGTAGCATTAGGCATAAAGCAGTAGTGGAATCTAGCACAGTTCATCATATGTACGTGAACTATTATGAACTAATGTACACGTTGCTTCATCTAGTTTCTAGTTTCTAGTTTCGAAGGATACATATACGAGTTAAGGCCGTGCTCATGTACATGAAAATACGTTACGACATAATACAGTAATAAAGCGGTCAATGGAGTGCAAGGTTGCCGATGAGTATTTTTATACGGCGACCGGTGTCGTAGTTCTATTTATGGTATACGCGAAGGCAGGTCGTAATATAATTATAGACAAACGATATATAGATTAGTGATATATTTCGATTATAAATAATGAAATTAGAACAATTATAGATTAGAATAATTCTAACGCAAAGCTAAAAGCTAAATATCTTGTAGCTTAAACGATTAACGTTACGTGTCCGAGTACCTTCTACTTAGAGATTGAGCTTATCTCTCTTTACATCCATATGAATTATTTCAGACTGACAGAATTCTCGACGATATTATAAATTACGTTTATGATATGGATTGATGTAGATTGCAATTTTGAAGAAGCTGTATTTTGAAACTGAGTAGTGTTGCATAAAATTTCTTATTCATAAAATTGACCTGTTCAAAATTACTAATATGAAAAAATTAGTTACTGTTATAATTTATAAATGATGCAAAAATTTCATTTACATTGCCGATTACTGCAATGAATTAAAAATACAGTAAAATGTTTATTTTGCTTGCTGAAAAATTAATATACATTTATCAAAATGATATCATTTTAAAATGAATTATTTAGTCTGTTTTACAAAAGTCGATTGATATACAATATATAAAAAAATAAATAGTACATGCAAACTCGTAAAATATATTTTATAAATTTGCACCTTTCAGCAATTTTATTATTTTGTTATTTATTATTTAGTTAAACATTTATAAAATACTTTTTTTTTGTCATAAAAAATATGTGACATAGACTGTTTTTTGTTATAGAAAAATAAAAAGTAATATTTGAGTTTCCACTTTATTTAATTTCAAGTGGATATGGCACATAGAGACATTTTTATCAACAATGAAAAGAATTGAATATTTCGACGGAATGCTTTTTGTGCATAATTGATGTATCAGTTTTGAACAAAAGCTACCATACATTACATTTACTGAGGTACTGCTTTTAATTATCCCCACCAAAGATTTCGTGTAACAGAAAACATTCTGCTAAATATTTATAATTTAGTTTTTTCTTTTGCGTGAGTTCTCTCTCTCTCTTTATCTCTTTATAGATTTTACGTATCTGATGCGAACAGTAGCACGTGACTTTTTTATTATATAATCCCGAAGGGTAATTATTTAAATCAAAAATAATATTCGAGAAATGCAGTACAAATACAATACATTGAATAAGTTCTCTATTGCAAATACATTGACAAATTTTCGTGGAAATTATTAAATAAATTTGTATTGTAGATTTACATATCACAGACATGTAAATCAATTTTTTCTTTGTTATTCATACATGTAAGTATTAGTAAATATTTATACAGAGTGATAAAAAAACTATTTGGCATTTATATGCTGTACTGACAATGAGTAAAAAACCTTAGTCAACATACATCGAAAACTCAACTGCATCTAAAATATAAACAATTCTGTATGTTAGTAAATTGAATTTATTGGCTTCTACGTGTTGTATGCGGTAAATGAAAGTTTATCTCAGTATGCAAACTACATTTTGATGTTCAGATTTAATTTACATACATACTTTATAATAAAAAATTTTGGATAAGTGTTACATCCAAACCCTTGAAAATTTGATCAAAAAGATAATGAAGGAAAATCGAAAGAGTATGGAAGGACTTTGTCTCGCAGGTATACGTACAGAGGCGAACATTCGTGAATCGAACACACCTTTTATGGCCTTGGAATATAGGTCAACGTTCCCAAGGGATGCAATGGCTGCGTTCAGCGGACTTAACAGTTGAGTGAGCGCTCGCTGCTATTGATGTATTTTTCCAGGTCTAAAATATTGATTGGATAATCTAAAAGAATGCACCAATAACAGAGAGCGCTTACTCAACTGTTGAGTTCGCTGAACGCAGCCTATGACACTTGTTTCGATGAATAGTGTGAACATCAATCCTACTTTTGGGTTAAAGAACTTAATCCTTTTGACCCGACCACTGACTTTTGACTGAACCACGTGCGATCTCAGGTACTGAAAAACGGGATACGAGATATTTTTAAATAAATACAATTTAGCAAGGATATTTATTTAAAATAGAAAACCTTAAATTTATTCGTAAAAATAAAATTTAAACTAAATAAGTGTCGATAATCTATATTATTATACATTTAATTATCTATCATTAAAGATTTATTTATTATTAAAGATCTCTCATTAAACGGATTTATTGCGATGTGTGTTTTGCGATTTACATAAATACGGACCTATATTTAAATATAAAGAAAAGTGTGAGCGAGAGAGGAGGAGAATGAGACTGGCAATTACTAAGAAGGCGGTGCAGAAACAAAAGGGATAAAGATGTCTACTGTATAGGATAAAGTTCTCAAAGATGTATATCGTCACAACTCGGTTTGTTTTGTTTGAAGCTGCGTAATAAAATGTGAACAGTCGGTCTCACTCAGCTGATGAGGGATTGAACGGAGACTGGACTGGAGGAAGGGTTGGGAGCTAGTCAAAAGAAGAAGAGGAAGGAAACAATTCCGAAATTGGGGAAGGAGAATAATATAAAATATCGCGGATTGAAGGATCAGGAGTGGAGGGAGTGGATAAATTCAGTGATAAATTGTCATCGGTAGAAATAGGCGAGAAACAGTCGCAGGAGGACCAAGTACAGAGCTCGACAGTCGGTTACACTGGATGGTCCCAATTATATAAGTATGAAGCACGGGTACAGAGTAACACACGCGATGCACGACATAAAGTGACTCACTTGATTTTTCGTTCTGTCTTTGCGCTTTTGCGAGCCCTCTATACCTCAAAAAAAGAGAGTAGTTTCCTTCGTCTAGGATCCAATGTTATGTTGCTGTGTCGCGCAAGATTTATGATTTTTATTAGGTCTTATTGTTGTTGATCTCCTGGTTGACATTTATGAGTTTTCACGGAAGTTGTTTGATCCCTCTAATTCTTTCAAATCATTATTAGGGGACGAGTCTCATAAATGCCATTAATAGTCGCGATGTGGAGCTGATTCTTTCGAAAGAAAAGAATCATGGCATCTACAGGACGTAACATAGGCATTATGGAATCATGTAATACTCATAATAATAACTTATTGTAATTCTCCAAAATAGGTTGTTAGTGCTACTTATCTTAATCTCTTTCTTTTCATGTTGTATGCAACACGTAGAAGAGATAATAAATTAGTATAATACTAATATATAAAATTATTTACCTCAAAAACCATTGCTTTCGATCTATGTTCACTAAGGTTCTTTTACTCAGTATGGTGTGTACTGTCTACTATATAAATAATAAACGATTTATTTTAAACACACAAAACACACACACACACACACACACACACACACACACACACGCACGCACACACGCACGCACACGCACACGCACACGCACGCACACACACACACACACACACACACACACACACACACACACACACACACACTGTAAATAATGAAATTATAAAGTGCAATATATGCTAATGATAATCATAAATGTTGAAATATGAAAATGGATGTAATGTAAAAAGTCTTTAAGAAAAATATCACTTGAATACATTGAAGCATGTATATTAGTAAAGGAGTTACTAATACAAATATTCTAATATAAAATTTTATATCTCGAAAACATATTAATTTATTAACTCTTGTCAAAAGATGAAACAAATCTAGAGTATTCAATCCTGTATCACAGCTCAATTAATCAAGTCACAAATATACAATCAGTTATTACATATTTCCGTATAACCTAATTAACAAATGGGCGTGAATGTAATCTAGTTATTAACCAAATTATTTGTATACAATTAACATTGTTTGAAGTGATATTTCGATTTTACGAAACATGCAATTGTATAATTTTTATGAGTATTCTCTTTACTTATTTTAATATTTCTGTAAATTATACAAAATGCCGCTTATAACGTATAATATCGATATAGATTTTTTCATGCTTTATATGCGATACATCATGTTGTTCACACCATGCTGTTCATTTTCATGATATTATTATGGAATAAAAGTGATTATCGATGACAAAAATCATAACAATAGGAGACAAATCTGTTGGCTGCAAATTATATAATATATAGGTGTAAGTTCGAAGAATAAACTTTGTGTGCATTGATTTGTTGAGCTTCTTGCCAATAAAAAATTATGTATAGTCATAAAGTTGCTCGTAACTATTGAATCGAAGTGATATATTGCCTGCTATGATTTAAACTCCGGAATTCAATCTGTTTTTTTTAATACGCGACTATCCAACGGAATATTTAAATCTTGATATGTAATGTCGGTTTAATTGACATACTCTTTTTTAACTTTTTAAAACTCAATTCATATTGATAACAGAATTAAATTAAATAGAATCCAAATTAATAAACATATATTATTATCATAAGAAACTATATACTTTTTGCTTAAAACAATTTTAAATAGAATAGGATTTGTGTTATGAATTGAGGATTAACTAATTTAACATGATCTCGTATAATTCTATTAAAAATTGTTGAAATATATTTTTTATACAATTTTCTATTAATAGTTTTAAAATTATTTTATTTATTAAAATTTCTTTGAATAAAATTCTTTCGATGACTATTAGGAATTGTTTTCTTTCTCTTGTGCTTATTTATTTTTTCTCAAAGAACAATTTACTTTATTTTTTATAAAATGATAAATAGTAATAAAAACAATTTGTTTATAACAAAAATTTTATTACATTCTAAAAACATATAAGGAGAAGTAAATTATAATGCATAATTTATTAACGTACTTGTGAACATTTTTACATATCTTTATTATTTAATTATGTGATCAATTAAAGTTTTAGCGATTAATTTATTGACGGTATGTATTAATAAATAAATTAAGTGACAATGATGCGAGAAAGTCGAAATTCAGAAATGCCGAACGGGAGCAACTATTTACGGCATTCAATTATTCGTTAAAAGCTTTCAGTTTGATAGTTTGTAATGTCAATCTTACATGCGAGTCCGTATTTGAACGCCCTGTATGCGATGAGTTTGGACAACAATTAGAAATGGATGCTTGTTTTTATAAATTACTCAAAACAATTACTTCAGTTAGAATTATGATATTCATTTCCACATAAATGAAACAATTCTCTTTTCCAAAAAAGCAGATGCGAAACTGATAGAGTATCTCACAAGAACGATCACACAATTCCTTAAAATAAATGAAAAAGTAGATTTTTTCTAAAGCCTCTTTTTTTCATGATTTAACAAGATTTTCGAAATGCAAATAGAAAGTAACTTTAATTTATTAATGTTTAATTTTTAACAGTTTTGTTAGATATTAATATCATAACGTTATCATAATATAAAACATAGTAATATATGTATGTATGTATATATGTATATGTGTATAATATGTATAAGTAGTGATAACATTATTAAAATTTCTAAATCAAATAGTATCTTTTCACTAACTATTAAGAAATTTTAAAAAGGTAGGATTTTATTGTTATACTTAAATTATACTGTATGTGTTATTTATTTTATATATAACTTTTGATATAAACAATCAATTATATTTTAATAATATTAAATTAAATTAAATTATTGTATAATTTAACAAGAACGATAGCGAACGATAAAGTTTTACATCAAAATTTTTAATGATTTTAATAAAAAAGCAACTCTCATATCAATTAAGTACGAATCGATTAAGAGGCAGAAAACCGGAATTACCTGTGTACCTTTTGTTTTTCATCAAGGATTTAATCAACCGATAATTGTTATATATAATGTATATTGGCTCATTCCACGTCAAAAACTTTAATACTTCATTGATACATACGAAATAACGGCTTATAATATCTTCAAGGGTAATTAAAAATTTTACCTTTCAGGGTTTGGCCCAAAGATTTCGAGTTTTAATTAAAGATTTATAACCAGATTTTAGGTTTGGTTATTATTTCTCCATTGCGTAAGATGTAAAACAAAACACGTATTTAAAAAAAATAAGAAAGAATTTGTCAATTCCTGTAAGTAATGTTTATGTAGAAAAAATCTTTTTCAGTAAAATAAATTTTTATAGTAAAACACTTGACATATAGTAACTTACTCTGGATTAAAACGATCGTAGGTAACTCTAAAAATAATTAATAAAGAAAGCACTTAAATTCCTAGGTGCTTTTGTAGAAATTAGTTTTGCATAATATGTAAGATTTAGTATTTAACAAATTATTATTAGATAAATTAAACGTATATACATATACGTAAATATAAGTAAATGTTAATTGCTGTTAATTGCTGTAAATTACTGTTTCATAAAAAAGACATAGGTGTACATGCAGCTTAAATATAATTTGCTAGTATTTAGTAAATCAGTATTGAGAAGATTTATTAAAAATTGTTTAAATAAAAATTTGCAATATATAATAAACTAATTTTAAAAAATAATTTTAAAACGTAAATAAAAACATAAAGAAAATTGTTAAAGAAATTAAAATTGAAGGATGTAGAAAAGTTTGATATTTCTATTTATAAATTTATATATATAAGGACATAGAAAAAAGAGAAACTTTCTCTTTTAAAAGATCGTTTTTGGTAATAAATAAATAGAGGATGCAAAACGAATATTTAAGAATTTTTTATGATTTATTTAATAATTTAATTATTTTATTTTATTTTTACTGAGACGTTGCTAAGTATTTTAATTATATTTGTGGATTATTATTTTTATTAATTATGATTTAAAAATAAGTAATTTTTAAATGAAATTTATATCTTCATATTTAATATTTATTTAATTATTGATGTTGAAGTTAATGCTATTATTACTAGTGCTAAAAAAAGCTTAATAATAAATTTATGTCCATTATGTGGCATAGTGCAGTAGTTATATTTTACAGTAGGTGGAAAGTTCATAAAGTCGAGACAACTTTCCGAAACTCATTACTGGCGAATTGGCCTTCTAATGGTGATTCACACGTATAGATATTCATTTCAATAAAATGAATATATTTTGTTTCGTTTAAACTAGTCATTGTTCTCTTTAATTGTGCGTTAAAATCGCTTTGCTGTCAACACATATTAATTCACAATTCAATAGACGAATAATTACAGGTTTAATTTAACTGAACCTAATTGTTCACTAAATCATTTTTTTCTTATACCGATAATTGGATACATGCACACACAAAATTATTAACGTATATTAAGTTACAAATCATCCAGATATAATATAATCCAAATCTCACGTGAAAATTTATTCCTGTTTGGTGTATTCAATATTTGATGGTATTTTCAATTTGTGAATAATTAGATGAATATGACTGAGTTTACATAATTACAAAACTTGGAACATTTTGTGACTCTAAGCAATATTATTGCAATTAAATTATGATAATTCCAAATAAATAGATAAAGGAAAATTATTAGTAAAATACTTATCATCATCCGTAAAATGATGTTATTTAAAAAATTTAAAAAAAAGATAACTAAATAAAGGATTTTATGAAATTTATTTGATACTATATATTTATTATCGCTTTTTAAAATTGTTGTGGAAAATTGTATTGAGTGATTTCATTGCCACGCGAAAAGAATGGGTTTGCTGGTGTTTTAAGATTTAGCTATATATATGTATATAGATATACAGACTTAAAAATAATTTTGTTGAACTATCAAAATAATTATATAAAACGTTCAAGTTAGTTGCTAAAATATCGAAATTTTTTGTACTATTGTTTGTTATGCTTAAATTTTTTACATAATTATTTTGATGATCCAACAAAATTATTTTCAGATATGTGTCCAGCTAAATTTTTATATATATCAGCAAAATTTGCGCTTCAAGTTTTAAATATTTGAAATGTAAAAAATTAATTTTTTTTTTCATTGTGTTCATTTTTTTCTAACAGTATAAGTATCGCATGAAAGGAACAACTGTTTTTATTATTTATTAATTAATTGATAATTAAATGGACTTTTTTATAAACTTATAATTTATCCTTCTGACTTATTTACATAATATATTTATAGAATTATCTATTTATGTACATAATTAAATATTTATATAAACACATATATTATATGTTATTTTATGTTAATGTATTTTGAAAGTTATATGTGTATATCATTTTTACTTTAATTGTTGCACAAGTCAATTCTTGAAATTAAGACAAAATTATTTATAATATACTAAAAGCAAACATCAACAGTAAATCAAATTTCAATAGTAAATCGATGTTATTTCTCATATCTTTGATCAATACTTTCAATGAGATGAGTTGCATTGGTTTTACTATGCATCTGTAGTAGGAAGTCTGATGTGGCTCGCAAATGTCACCTCGCGATTCCCAGAACGCAATTTCAATTGGAAATCGCTGACGATCTCTGTGAACCACATCCCTATGCAATGTAATTAGAAACGGCGTCGTAATGAAGCTGTCAATTATCTCCCGACGATGTAGCAGGTCGTTTCCATTCTCGATTTCTCGCATCGAAACGACGATCTCAAATGATGATTAATTGATGGCTATTATCACTTGATTTATAAACTTGCTCAGTTTATAAAGGACTGGTCTTTTAAAATGATACACACGCACAAACTCAGACACATATTCGACTTACTTTAAACATAGTAATGTAACTTAAAACAACTTATACTTTAAATACAAAATTTTTTTTTTATTAAAAAATTGTATCTAAACTTTTTTTTAAATAAAACAATCATCAATCAGAACTTTTTGGGCGATTAAAAGCAATAATAGCGCAGAAGTTGGTACGTTTGATATATAATCTTCACAATAGTATATTTCAATTCTTATATAAAATATCGATCGAATGTTTCAGCTCCATTCGAGCCATCTTTAGCGATAAAATAATTACATGTGATGTTGTTGGTTATAAATCATATGATATATTAAATCGAAGAGTGCAGCAAGTAGAGTCTCTTAATTCCAAATTTAAGAGCATAACTGTCAAAAAGTTATACAGCTAAATGATCGCTATAAGATAAAAAAGAAGCGCAAGTAGTGAAGAGGAAAATGAATCTTGAAAAGACTTACCTACTGCACTCCTTGACTGCACATTGTAAGACATTATAATAATATATCAAAACTTAAATTAAGAAAAATCATTCGATATCATTATGGACAATATGAAACAACGTTCGTTGAAAAATGAGCATTAAAAACATTATATTAAGTGTGAAGGAAAGTCATAGAATAAAATAATCACATATTTAAGACTAAGTTATTTTTTTTTAAATAATTTAATTATTGAAATAGTATTTTTGTATGCAATAAATCTCATATGTAAGGATATTGTAGATTCAATTTAAATCCTCATTCTATAGCCTTAAAAGAGTTAGAAAATGTTTTTGATCTGACTGCGAACAGGATTTATTTGCAAAAATTACGAATTTAATCAGCATAAATGCGTTCTTTTAGCTCGAGTGTCCTCGAAACAGGAACATCAGTTGCATCGGCCCACGTATTTTGTCAGTGACATTACTCACAGCCCACTAAACGGGCTTTTCTCGTCTACACGGCCGATCGCGTTAAATTACCGCGCATCGCGGAGACTGCGGCGATATTCGCGTGCAAAACTCGAGTGATATTGATACATTTCGCTTTGTATCGTTCGCAGAATCGATAGCTGCTCCTGTGAAGCTTGAAGGATTTGCATTCCTGTAGAATCATTCAAACTCGACAATTTTTCACCAATGCATCGTTTCGCTCAATGTTCTGTGGAATTTCCGAATTGGCTGGATACATTGCGTATATGTCACTTTCTATTAGATCTTTCAAACTCAATGATTTTCAGACACACTGTTCAATATAATATTTTTTTTACATCAATAAAAAATATTGAATGTCACATCAATATATGGAATAAGTGAAAACTTTGTTTTGTTTGCTGATTTTGTAGCTATCACAACTAAAGTAAATGATGTACTTACATTAATTTTAGAAATTATGTCTTTACATTAATTTGAATATAAAATCATACTTTTTTGTTATTAAAGATCTTTTACTAATAATAAAATGAAAATTTTGAGATTATTATTATTATTATTATTATTAGGCGTTAGGAACTCGAAAGCTCATTGCCGCAAATACCAAATCCCGCCACTGTTCCCGTCCCTGAGCAAGATCCCTCCATTTGTGACCCTCGTACCCCATTTCGTTAAGGAAATTTTGAAAATTTTGAAAATTTTGAGATATTAATGTAAAATTGGAACACGAATAATTAATTACTTTGCTGTACAATTAAATTTAATAGACATTAATGGGAGATTTTTAAAAATTATTTTTGTTTTAATTATCATGATCTTTAGAAATACGAGTATATTATGTCATATTTTAAACACAGTGTCATCTTGCACATATTTTTAACACTAAGAGCTTAATACTTAGACATGATTTTATTTATTATAACGTTATTATTAAACCGTTTTATTTATTTTTATATACTTACTTTTTATTTGTTTTATTTTATTACATTTTACATGTAAATTATTATCGTATTGCAGAGAATTACTTATTAATTACAAATTTTTATATTTTATTTTAAACATACAAACTTCACATTTATACAAGAGACCAGTTTCTTCAAGCTTAGCATAATTTTCATAAGTCAAATCTTTGCACAAACATTGCACTGAATCCAGTCTTCATCTAGTCTTTATCTGCAAATGACGCAATTAGTTTTGTCGTCATCTTGTTTAATGCTTTCTTTAAATACTAATATTTTTTTACGACGTTCGCTGACTTTTGTTTTTTATCTTTATTTTTATTCTTACTTAGATTATCCAATATCGTGTGTCACTTCATTGTCCAATACTACCCAAATGACGTGCGATGAAAAAGCAATACTAAAACGAGCAGCTTTAAAACAAGCAAGGTTTTAAATCCATAACTTCATGCCAGCGTAAATAGCAGCTGTACAACAAAATGCACAATAACACTGTCTTTATGATCAATATAGAAGTCCTGCTTCTCACGTATATAGACTTGTTACTTGAGAGTGGCTTAATAAGCCATTTGAACAATTCTTGTCACATATCAGTCGCTATATATCCAACCTTTCCCTATATTACATATTCATGTCAAAAAAATCTATTTGAAATATAAATAGAAAGTAAGAAACTTTAATTTTTTTTAAGTCTAAATATAAAAATAGTTTAATGTTGAAAATATTTTCTCTTATTTAATTTATAATTTTTATAATGTATAGGAAAAGGAAGGTCAAACGTGCGCGCGCTCATATACTTCAAAAATAATACCCAGAATTGCAAATCCTAATACTATCATATAATATGATTAGATCTGTTTGTTTGTTTATAATTTTTAAAACATTCTGCACGATAGTGAAATAATAAGTAAAAAATGTAGAAACAAAGTAAATAAATATACTCGAGTATCGTAGAAAGAAGAAATAAAAACTCGAATAGTAAAAAAATGTAAGTAAAATGAACATATTAGTCGGAGCATTCGTTCTATAAAAAAGAAATATCGTATTTGTCTGTCGTTAATAGTATTTTATGATTTCATTGTGAGTTTTTCTATTTTTCTATTTTTTTTTTTAAAGAAATATTTTAAATTCTACACCAGAGTGTATTAAACTCATTACACAATAATAGATATTTAAAAAGATAACATTTTTTTATTTAAGATAAATATATGAAGATAATATACATTCTAATAATCTA
The DNA here is from genome assembly GCF_001594115.1 of Trachymyrmex septentrionalis. NCBI lineage: Eukaryota > Metazoa > Arthropoda > Insecta > Hymenoptera > Formicidae > Trachymyrmex > Trachymyrmex septentrionalis. The sequence goes on from NW_017305180.1 coordinate 1,851,320, forward strand.
GATAAAAATAAGATGAAACAGATACTTTATGTAGATAATTATCTAGATAATTTGATAACTGCAAACACTAAACATGATAGTTCAATTTGTTAATTATTGTTAGATTTCTCTTCATATAAAAAATCTGTAAAACTTTGTTAATCAAAATTATTCCACAGAAATTACTCCATCGATTTTATGAAAAAAGAAAACAGTTATTTAATTCTTAATACAACAGATACAATATCACTGTAAAAAAATCTGTTAACGCGTTCATGAATCTTTGTCAATTTGTTCCTTCAAGCATGAAAATGTATGCAACACTGGTTCATCCGTCTCAATCGTTTCTTCCATCAGCTTTCCACGTTTGTTGAGGACGAATAGCCTAGGTCAGGCATTCGTGACGTTATGTGGGTCAAAGAACCAGTTCAACAACTGGGAACGATATCATACGACAGACCGCCTGTCGACGCCGGCCCGATGACGTCACGCGACGCTATTCTCGGCGCAACGCCGACGCATTTATCGCGGCTAAAAATAAGGACTGCAGCATGGTGGTGCACCACCAAGTGCGCAAGATGACAGCCGGCCAATAAAATCGGCTTGCTCGCTTCGCTGCAGTACTAACAATAACAATAACGACGGTCATTGCACGCAGACGGTTTGGTTCCTTCACCTGAAGTTTAATTCAGACGTATATAACGAATGCGAAGATAATAAATAAACATCAATAATGATCAATAAATAAAACGATCAATAAATGAATTTAACGTCTTAATTATAAAATCTCATACGAGTATTAACTGTATTTATTAAATCTCATACGAGTATTAACTGTATTTATTAAATAATTGTTATGATTTCTATACAAATAAATAATACGAATTTTTGATAAAGTCAATAATAAATAAAACGAAGTAAACTATTGCAATTTACAAAAAAATCTATTCGACAACTGTTTATATTAAAATATATTATAATATATTATAAACATAAACGTTTCGATATTTTTATCAGTCATAAATTCTGTGAAACCATCATGATTATTGGGTGTCTTTCAATTTACAATTATCAACAGCGTTTAATTAATGACCGAAAAAAATTACATAATTGATTGTTGAGCTTTAATTTACCCGTAAAGATATTTTAACAAAGGACAAGTTTTGCATTCGGTTTTGACGCACAGACTAATTTCAATATAATAATTGTTTTAAATTTATTCACAATAATATATATTAATACAATTGTGTGTGCTTAAATTTTATCAAAGACATATTGGGGATGACTTGATAGAAAGATCGAAACATTTATATTAATAATATATAAAATAAATTATCAAATAAATTTTTTCATATAAAGATTGCAATAGCTTACATGCTTCTTTCTATTTATTATTTACTTTTATATTTTTTATTTTTTACATGTAAATTATATATATGTAAAATTTAAAAGAACATAGAATTATTTTATGTTAATATCTTAAACATCATACACAATTAAAATTGTTGGATAGATAAATGATAAAATGCAGATTAAATTTCCTATAATATTTAAATATATAATAAAAAATATGCAATAAAAAAAGATTTATACACATTAAAATTAAATCTTAGTATTACATTTCTTTGAATAGTATACTAAATGAATATTTACTTACATAAGTATTTATTCTGAATAAAAAAATAATAATTAAATCAAATTAATAAATAGTTCTTGTATCAAATAAATATGTGTGTACATTTAATAAACATTATTTATAAAATTAGTCAAACAAATATTTATTAAAATTTAATATTTTTTCAGTGTTATATAACATAGAGATATAAATATCAAATATAAGTACTATAAATATGTGAAATACACTTTTTAGAAAAACACTTAGAAGATAGGTTATTGTATAATTTACATCATAGTCAATGCATACTAATTTTCATAATGGTTCTTACATGTTGCTCTATAATGCTGAACGGAAATGACTCGTGGATATAATACAATAGAGATAGTAGATAGCAATAATGAGAATTTAAATGGTGTATATACAGTACACACTGTTGCGCTGTTTGATTAGTCATACGACAATACAGCGACATTTCTTGTCATTGCTTTGATCTTGAGATAGTTCCAGTCAAACAACAAGTTTTCCTATACCGATATACGTAGATATGTATTCCCTCATTATATTACATGTCATATATAATATATAAACGCAAATGTCAATACAGATGTGCATAAGATTGCTTTGCTAGAATGTTATAACAGAGTTTATCGAAAAAATAAGGAGAATTTGTGATGTAGCTATGTTAGGAACAGTTATATCTTACATACAAACGGGAGAGAGAATATACGAAAATTATTATAGTTATTGAATATAATTGAAAATTTATTGAATATGGTTAAAAGTTATTGAATTATTATATAAAGTTAGATAACGTTATAGTTAATATCTACGAAAAGTTTGCAAAATCAATTAACAGTAATATCGTTGTATGTCTACTTTCAGAGTTCGCGTTGAGTATTATGTGAATGAAAATACATTCAAGGAACGACTGCAGTTGTACTTCATCAAGAATCAACGTTCAAGTAAGTAAGCATTGATGTTTGTAGTAACTTTTAAGTTGTAGATATGTGTAACAAAAGAGAGAAGTTTTCCTAGAAAGCTAAAAGATTTCGTAAATTCAACTACTACAATTTACATTGTCAATCATAGAAATATAATATTAAATTTGTATTTCAATTATATTCTGCTTTGTTCTATATTTCTATGATAAAAGCAGTGATACGAGTGTTACAATTACTGTAAAAATGTTTGTTGCAATTCATATATAATATCATAGATATACATTTGATATCACACATACATATGCATCTTTCATTGTACAGAGAGATTTGCTATCATAAATTCGTATCTACAGTTCTATCTCATGCTATTTGATAGCATTATTATATTTTGTACTACATTGTGACACGCAAAATATATACAATAAAATATATATGTGTCACGTTTTATCTGTCTACTTTTACATAACTTTCCAAATTTTCTGCTTTATTAAAATAACTGTAAATATTAATATATTTCAAAATATTATATTTTGGTATTTTAAATAAAATATAACAACAATAAGATACATGTATATGGATATGAAAATATTTTTGAGATAAAAGTAATGACACAACTTCCGAGATAAGTTTAACTACATTGCCGTATTAATGTTATATTTCTACCAAATTTGTCAGCGGAAATAGCGAGATTGTCGTCAACGGTCTGGCTTGCCGCGAAGCGGTCTCAATTGCTTCCTTTTGAAATAGCGAAGCCATTCTAAAGGCAATCTTAAGAATATCATCACCATCTCTGTGGATATTCTGAAAGGGCACGATTGTGCTCTTTCGGAACTGTAATGACGGTAATAGATATTGTGCTACTATACGAATTCTTCTTGTGCTAGTATTGACCTTTGCATTTGACCTATGCACTAAGATGTAAACCCAACAGATCAACGTTTTGTTGCTCTTTGTGAAGTTTGTCACGGGCAACTGGTTAAAGCGTCTCGTTAAAGTTATCTGAGCGGTCAATACTCGACCTAAGCATAGACTGATCCTATATAACAATAAGTCTTATTATTCGTAAACTTTTAACATATTACGTAACTTTTTCTATAGACTAAAAATAGTAAATCGCAATATCTTTTTATTATATATTATTGTATACAATCTATATATTTTTAAACGATTGTTTATCATATTGAATTCTATTGCATTGTTGAAATTTCCATTAAATAATTTTCTCAAATTATTCTTTTATCACATAAAATTTTCACTGTGATTATCAAATTTATAAAAATTTTCAGTTTATAACTAAATAATTTACAAAGTGTTAGCCGCCTTTAATTGTACATCTTTGGTGAAAAATATTTCAGCATTAGATTTAACTTAAGATAAAAATATTGAAGAGAAGAGGTATTAATATTTTAAGAATGTTTATATAAAAAGAGAACTACTGAAAGTTTCGAAAATATTGAAAAAAATATTTATATCTAGAAATTCAATAACAGAAGGCAGTGTTAAGACATTTCAATTACTTTTCAAAATTCACATTTACAATTTAGATTATAAATCTAACACACATGTATATATTATATAAATTGAAATATGTTATATTTTATTAGTTATATTTAATACAAGAAAAAAGAAAAAAAAAGAAAATAATAAATAATTAATAGAGATTATATACTTACTAAAAAAAAGAGAAATGAATTGAATGAATTACAATAGAAATGTAAATTAAATGGAAACGTAGAAGTCAACAAAGAAATAAAATTTATGTTTCAGGCTTGAGAATACGACTTGCCAATCTCTTCTTCAAGCTCTTAACATGCTTCCTGTATATATTCAGGGTTATTACCGACAACGATCCAACGTTTGCAGCATGGTAAGATACATTAAATATTCAAGTAAATAAATCCTTTTAAGCGGAACTTAAATGTGAACTTTGTTTTGATCACCCACATTTGAACCCACATTTGAATTTTTTAAATATAAATTCAAATGTTATTGTGGATTTTTGAACTGCTTAAAAATCGTTCATTACCTATCAAAATTGGATTTATTTTTATTTTTTAATAAATTTGTTGATGTGTGTGTGTGTGTGTGTGTGTGTGTGTGTGTGTGTGTGTGTGTCATATATATGTTTCGCTTCATTTATTAAAAAAAAAAAAATAAAAATGACTATATGTTTTATGAAACAGAAAAAGTTATAATTTTTTTACATTTTTTTTATTTCAAATTATTTGGTAAAAAAGTTAAGAATTTCTATTATTAATTTGTTAACATAAACTGTTAACGTTTTATTTTTAAGAATAGAAATATATTCATGTTAGTGGAAGATTCTAGAATAAAAGAAAATGGAAAAAATCTGGAACATTCTATGTAGCAGCATGAATTGCAACACTGAAAATAAAGAGATTGCTTCATTTGGTTTCATTTCGTTTTGTCGCCGACAGACGATTTTCTAGAAAAATTTTATCTCTCTAGGAAGGAGTTCGCTCTAACGTGTGAGCAACGTAATATTCATACACGATTACAATATTGTACAGCATTCCTATTATGGCTTAGAATAAGACGCAGATAAGATAGTACAACAAATACGATACAATGTGTTGTTACTCGCATGCCTGAGAATGGCAATGTTTTCAAAAATTTTACACTATCTCTTTGTACAATATTTTCGAATAAATAATAATTTGTACTATAAATCTGGATATTATTAATATTTTGGAACTAATACTAACATTAATTTAGTACTTGTACAGTATGTGAACCATCATTTTTTAAAAATAGTATTTGATAAACATGCAGAGAAAATCTTTTTAACAAAAGTTTACAAATTTTATTTAATCAACATGTTTTACTTTCCTAAAGAGTTTTATTTTGTTAAACAAAATTTATCAAAATTCTTTAATATGTGAAATTTTATAATTAATTTAATAATTAAAATCAATGATTCTGATGAAATAACTCCGCAAGTTTTCTTTAAAAAAGTAATTTTATAATTAAATTACTCCATTCTGAGATATGTAATTTTGCAATTCTGCGACCAAATATCTCCATTACCACAACTACAGAAAGTCAAAAGATAAACAAGATTGAAGCTCTAAAGTCATAGAATCTGACAACGAGTGTTATATCTCTTTAAGATAACTTGATGATCTTCCTTTATGTAATATAATGGGTACACATACATATACATTCATAAGAAACGTGTGAGGTTCTTTCCGTGTGAGGTTAAAAACCTATTGACTCTAAATTTTTCAAGAAAACTATAATTGATGAAAACAGCAATCTTAGTAAAAATATCCTATAGGTATATACATAAATTTCGACACAAACATTTTAATAAAAAATATTGTTTTTATGAGCTGTATAAACTTTTTTCGACATTCGATATTTTATTCTTTCTATTCTATCCATGATAGTTGAGGGTATCCTTCAATGCGATCCAAACGATGTACTCGATGTTGAAAACCTATTGAACTCATGCACGCCAAATACTGCGCGACAATCCATCCCTCTCTATTCACACACTCATCCGTCACTTATCATCCTTCTTTCTCTATTTCTTTCTAGTTACGGTTGTATACCCGGCAACAAGACCGAATTTCTCGCGTCGCAGAACTTGACGGAGGAGGAATTCCAGGAACACCCAACCATCAATTGGGATGCGATCCTATGGGTCAGAAGACCCTTAGAATTGTGGGTTGTCCAAGTTATTTTGGCTATGGTGTCGTTAACCGAAGCTTTGCTACTTGCCTACCTCGGTTACAAGGTACGTCATCTTTTCCTCCTACAAATAAATTCCGTTTTTATTACTCGATATTCGATTGCCTGAGCACGTTATTTTATTGGCTTGCTCACCGAAGAGGTTTATGGTTTATATGATTGAAATATTTCTCTTCTCTCTCTTTACTCAGAATATTCAAGTAGTAACTAAACCTCATGTCTATTTAATCATAAAATAGAAAAATCATGTCTTATACATACATAGCTATTAGCTTACTAATTCTTCTAGTAACTGTACAAAGAAAATTTACTAATACCAAGGAAAAAAAATTATCTAGTAACTGTATTATTCTAGACTAGCAGCGACTAAATAGCAAATAAAAAAATTTTAAAAAATATTTCTTTTATTGAAGGTTACTTTTCTTTCTTTAACAGTTTGTCTATCTAATCCCTAGATAACATAATTTAAATGGAAATTTTTTTTATACTTGGTAGAACACGAGATTCTTAACTTTGAATTTTTTACTTCACGTACTGTGCTATTATTACGTTATTAATAAAGACATTTCGTATTATCTATACAACACTGTTATATAGATAATATAAATAATTTTCTAATAATATTATTTAATTCAATTATTGAAATAAACAAATAATTTGTATTATAAATTATATTTTTCCTCTTATTTTTATTATTATTAATTTGATCAAAATTGTAAAGAGAAAACTGTTCCGTGTAGAAATGAATCTAGTCGATCTGATTTAAGACCTAGTAGCTAGATATAATAGTAACAATTAGATAAATTTGTAAATTCATTACTAAGTAGTTACTAGCTGCATATTCATAGTAGCTAGATTGTACATTTCAGATACAGCAACGTCCTCTGTTACTATATTTTTAATATTGTGGCTAGAGAGCAATTACATTACAAAGACTGATTATAAATATGCAGCTAGTAACTACTCAGTGACGAGTTGGAAAACTTATCTAATCATTACTATCTAGCTACTAGGTCTTCAATGAGGTTAACTAGATTTATTTCTACATGAGTAATTAGACTAGGTTAGAATGTAAAGCAAAAATGTATATTAAAATTTTCTTCTATGTATAAAGTCACTTTTATATAATTTATTATATATAAAGTTTATATTATATTCTATATTTATATTATATTTTAAGGTGTATTTAAATAATTAAAAATTAATAAGTGATATATTTTATCAACAAAGAATTTTTTTATTAATAAGAGTTTTTCTTTCGGATAATATAATTTGTTAATATATTTTGTTCATTCTTTCTTAACAAGCTTTAATATAACTTTTTGTTTATACACATTCGAACAGTTTCTTCAGTGATACACATGTGATACTTAATTAACAATTAAAACATAATCTTTCATGATGCCATAAAACTTTTCGTTTAGCAGATTATTTTCATGCGCGTAGTAAAGTTAATAAAAATTAATAAAAATTGATTTGATAAACATATTGTCACATATATTTTATAATGTGTATTTACTTTTACTAAATGTCTGCTATATAGTTCTGCATGAGTAAGTATATATAGTTCTGCGCTTTGCTACATTATTCGCTATGTGCTTCTTCGTCGTTCTGTGATTTCTCAAATAAATTTAAATTACATGCGAAATAAAACAAATTTTTCATCTTTATACAAAAGTTGAAGAGCGAACGTTTATACGTGACTTATTCATTCAAAGCAGATGGTTTACAGTTCACTGGTTAGATAGTTTGAATTGACTGAATATGCGTATTGCGAGATTGACGTACAATTCCTCGCAAGCTATTTGCTTTCGTGATTTATTCGTTTGGAAAAAAAAAATACTCAACTCGTCTCGAATTATATACGAAGAATCTCATACACTTTTGAGCTGAAAATTTTACAGTAAAATAATCAGAGGAACGTCGCGATGTCGAACTTTTTCGACCGGTTCTTGTCTCTCGATTTTTTTTTTTTAATATTTATGACAGTAATAATTACCGCAATTACGAAATTATGAATTAAAAACTGATCAAATAGAGAGAGGTTTTGTCTTTGTTTGAGATTCTACTAGCTCGCTTTTACAACTGATTGTTTTATTTTAATAAATATTGACAATAGGAAATCCAACTTCGATGACTTTGACTTTAATGTTGTCAAGATTATGACCATAAATAACTTTCAGAAGGTTTTAGCCGATACTTGTTGTTTATTAAAAAGTTATTGATCAAAATTGAATTTTACTGTAATTAATCTAAGGGCGGAATCCATAGATAATTGCTCAAGATTCGAGATAGCCTTAAGCTTGAGATGTCATGAACCAATCAGAGAGCCGTATTAGCATCTTAAGACATTGCTTGTGATTGTCTTGAGATTAAAGACGGACTATGGATTCCAGCTTACATATCGCATTACATGTTGATATATTTATATCCTTTATGGCTATAATATATGTGTTGTTAAAATGCATACGAAATATAAATTAGACTAATTTTTGCAACTTTGCTCTGTAACAGTTATATCTCGGATTGATCAATCATTAATTAAAAATCTCACATAAATGTAAACCCACGTGGTTTGGGTTGAAACCTCGTTTCGCGTGGAAAGTTATAAACCCCTGTGGAGTTTAACTAAAGTTGTAAACCCATGTTTAAAAGTTGTAAACACATGTGGAATCTCACGTATGGATTTGCAATTTTTCACGCGGTTCAACGCAAACCTATTCATCTAATTTTTTGTTGAGGAGTTCCCCATAGAGGAGTGGGCGGAACCCACTACATCCATACACACAGTTTACAGCACAAAGCGAGATTCCACATGTAGATTCTACATAGGTTTATAATTTTTCACGCGAAAATATACATTGTAGTACTGTTTAAAATATTAAAAAGAATAATTAACTTTTTTTGATTATTAATAATTTTTTAATAATGAATGATGGCTACAACCTTTTAAAAGTTACTTACGTTAGAGTCATAACTTTGACAACACGTGTCAAGGTCATTGAAACTAAATGCCTTATTATCAATATTCACCTTATTTTTATAAAAATTTTAAAAATTTGTATTTTGTATTTGAAATAGCAATTTATTTAAAAATAAAGATATTTTAATTAAATTATATTTTAAATACATTTTGATAAAACTTTAAAAAATTTATAAAAATAATGTAAAGATAGTTCAAGAAAGGCAATAGCACTTAAAATGTAAAATGTTGTAATATAATATTTTAAAAAATAAGTTTGGTATAGTACTTTAAACAATTTTGAATAATTTTTATATTGTATATAAAATGTTAAATTTTATTATGTTATTATTATTATTATTATTATTATGTACCCATATTTAAGCAAAACATAAAAAAAATTTTTATTTTAAATAAAATCTTTGAGTATTTTTTGTAAGTTAATCACTTTAAGAACAAAAAAAAGATGATTTATAAAAAGTTATATTGTTTTTAAATGACCGTTTAATCTTTCCGCAGCGATAAATTTTCACGCGTATGTGCAGAATTTGCGATATAATCTGCAACGGTCTGTAACAAGTCGTCACGCTATTCGCTAATCGAGCATTCCGGCGATAAGCTGATAACATTACATCAATAATGTACAGTCTTATTATAATTAAATGTGCTATTATTAAAGTTGGTTCTATAATATTCTCTAGTTGCTACGTTTCTTAAATTGTACATTAATTAAAAAATCTTGGATTTTTCTTTAGGATTAATTCTGACATTCTATTTAAAAAATTAAAATAAAAAAAATTATTTCAGATTATTGCTATTTATTATACAATAATTATTATGAGAAATGTATACGTGACTTTTCAATATGCTCGTGGAAACTGGATTTTTCTAATATTGCTTATCTCATTTTTTTAAATCTTATTTTTATTATATAATGTTTTAAAGTAGACATCAAAATAACAGTAATAAATACATCCAATATAAAATGCTAGCCTCTGAAATAATTTTAACATTACCTTACTTAAAAAGCAACTTTAATTTAATTGAAAGTATTTGTGTTCTATATTTTAATTTAATATTTTAATTTAATACATTTATGAAATTATTATTTTAAGATTAGAATAAAAACTTTTATGCGATAATAAGTTTATCTAGGCCGTACATCTAACAAGTATAATAAGGATAAAAAGATTATAAAATGTTTGAAAAGTACTATACACACAATAGATGTTACAATCTACGAAAAAGCGTCTATTATCTTTTAAAATATCCCGATCATCGAAGTCTCCGACAGACGCGACGGTTGTTGAAATCTCCGCATGGTACTTGTAAAGATAGACTTTAGTAAAAATATATGATTTAATATATTAATACTTTTATATTTGATATATAATAGCACAAGCACAAATAATTTTAGCAATTGTGTCTTTAAGTATTAATATTGTCAATAATAATCAAAAAGAAGTGTTTGCGAAAAGTATTATTATTATTATTATTATTAGGCGTTAGAAACTCGAAAGCTCATTGCCGCAAATACCAAATCCCGCCACTGTTCCCGTCCCTGAGCAAGATCCGAAAAGATGCGAAAAGTATCTTTTCGCAAGATGCGAAAAGTATCAATAAGTGAAATAGCGATCTTTTTTTTTACTATAAAAAAGTAACTAAAAAATAGTAGATATTCTGTTAAATTGTATATAGCATCCTCGATGTCACACCAACGTGCGGTTACCAATGTTGCGGTTGCAGAAGCCATCTTGAGTTGACAACAACAGAGGTGCTTCGCAAAATCGCATCAAGTTCTCTTGTTTGTGAGTTTAGTCGTGAGTTGCGGTACGGTTTGGTGTCGAAGCTCCTTTGGAATCTGCTGGATACCGAAATTAGCAAGTTAATACGCGAATGCGATGTCATCGCTGTGCAATGATCACGTGTAATAAGTTCATTATTTCATGCAAAAAAGATTATAATCCGATTTATGACTAATGGAACGTTGAATTTTTATACGGATCGATGCTCACATCCGCTTTCAATTTTTTTTCATTCTTATCGGTAATGTTTCTGCTATTCTGGATTTGCGAAGTTTTAAAGATCTCTCTTATCAGATTTTGAAAAGAAATGAGGATGTCGCACAAATAGAAATCTAAAGAGTCGTTAGTTGCATGACTGGGCCTAAGATTATATTTTATGGCGAATTAAACATTTAAAGCTAAGCATTGTAGGAAACTATTGTAGATTCATTTTACTAAAAAAGTAGATTTGGAAAATATTGAGTTCAACGAAGAGAGAGACAGAGAGAGAGAGAGAGAGAGAGAGAGAGAGAGAGAGAGAGATGAAAATGGAAGGCTGAATACTATAATCGATAACTACAGAGTCTTAAAAAAAGATATGACTTGGAAGCATTGACAAAAATATTTTTAAAATTAACATAAAAATGGAAATTAAAACTAATTGTTTTTCTTTAAGCTTCTTAAATGTTGTGAAAAATAAATGATTTTATTTAAGCTAAATATTAGAAATATTTGTTTATATTAATTTGTTAAAAAAGAATTCTTTTTGTGGTTATATTATTAAATTTTCGTCTTAAAGAACATTTCTGCTACGTGCTATTTACTGATAACCTTGTTCATAAGGTTGCAAAGCGTAATATTGAGAGAGAACTTGAAACCTTAGTCTATTTTTTTGTTGATGTACTCTTTTAAATTGCGTTTGCCAATGTAACCACTAGTTTGTAAATCCCGGAAGCGGATATTAATAGTCATGGAGTTTTCGAAAAAGTTCATCCGGTTATCGTCTGCAGCCTCTGTGGAGCTTTAAGCTGCGTTATTGCCTCAGTGAATATAGAAAAAAAAGAAGGGTGATTTCTCCGTAGAGACTCTCCATTAAAAGATGAATTCCATGAGCGTGGCTGTTGCATTGCCAATTTCTTTCCGGAATGTCGATCATTTTTCTAATGTAAATAAAATGAAAAAGTAGACATATGAAAAAGTAGACATTGCAAAAAATTTATAAAAATGTTATAATAGTTAAAAGAACAAAAAGATAATAACTGTATTAGATAATATTAAAAGTGCGGGAGAAAATCATATTATTTTTAATAATCATATACAATATAATACACACACAAAATCAATAGAAATAGAATTATATTTGGATTCTGTAAATATAATTAGAGTCAAATTTAGCTTCGATTAAAATATTTTCTTTGAAAAACATATAATGCTTAATAATTTTTAATTATATATCACGTAATTTATAAATAAAAAATTTAATTTTAATGTTTATTAGATATTAAGATTA
>NW_017305180.1:1863881-1865400 GCF_001594115.1 Trachymyrmex septentrionalis
TTTTGACAATATAAAAAGTAATAAAATAATTCATCTCTATTTTATGTGTAAAAAAATATATTAAGACTTTATAATATAAGACCAAATAAAAAAAGCATATTTTCCTCAAGAGTCTTTCCTTGAGCACTTCTATTTTGAGGTAGTCTTTATTTTTACTTACCGACGGTGATTGTATCTAGAAATCATGATACATCATGAAATCAATAAAATAGTAATTTGCACAAAGTAGATCGTTTTAAATATAGGAAAATCGTTTTCATAAGATTTAGTCGCATTGATAAGAATAAATAAAAATAACAAAATTTCTAATTTTAACTCTAACTAGTAACGGCACTTTATGTAACTTAATCATGTGCTTTCAAACTTTTTAATTTTTTATTAAAAATATTTATAGACAAATCCATATCGTGTGGAAATAATAACTTAATATCTTTAAGCAAAGTTCAATAAAAAAAAAGTAGATACTTGTTATATGTCCATTGGTCATAATTCTTTGTCGTTATATGAAATATGTATTGTTTCTATTATTCAATTAGGAAGCTGCAATCTAATTAAATTATCTGAAATTATTATTTAAAGATTAATTAAATAAAGTTAATTGAATGCGCGTATTAGGAAACCTAAGTTAAGCTTATCATCATGAAGAGGAAAACAGATACGAATGAGTCGCATATAAATAAATCTTTACCGACTCAATAGTCAGAGATTCGAAGGAATTCCTCATCAGGGTACATTGTAGTAAATTCTTTTGTTGAGAGATCGACAAAATCGCTTGGGATGTAAGCATACAAATCTATTTATCAGACACTTTTCCAAAGGAATTTTGACTGGCTATAGAGCTAAAATAAAGGATTTGAAAACACGTGAGAATCCTTTAGACTTAGGTAATCTGATACAAGTGACATATCTCTCACCTGAAGATTTTCCGTTATTTTTTGTCACGTCAAATGAAAAGAGTTGAAGGAGATAAGACAGGATCAATGATTATTCAAAATACTCTGTGCAATAATATTCTGATTATGTCCACGATTTGTGTCGTTTTCGGTTTTTATAAATTTGCTATTCTATTCGCAGTTATTAAAACTTTAAAAATATTGTAAATTAAGATATAAAATATACAAAAATTTGATCGTCTGATTTATTAAATATTAAAATGCATTAAAATGAATATACAATACTCTACACAGCAATGTACAAAATGATACTACATTTATTAAAAATATTAATTAATAAATATTAATTTTGAATAAGTGTACTTATTTTATTGTTAGAATTGTAATATGTGCTATGTAGTTGTTATTGGTTATAATAGTAACTATTATAAATTATTTTTTAAATATTTTTATGCAATAGTATATAAATATTATATTTTACATTATATTTCTAATGTAATATCTCGTTCTCTTCTTTGACAATTTAAAAAATATAAAAAAATAAAATTTAATTATGCGTACGCAGCAAATATTATTTTATTATTTTTCAAAAGTTAAATGAATTTACGACGCTATCTTTTTCGATA
>NW_017305180.1:1865500-1868419 GCF_001594115.1 Trachymyrmex septentrionalis
TGACGATTATTTTATTATACAAGATAATTTAACTAATAAATAGTCTCTTAAATAAATTTAAATTAAATAACTTTATGATAATAAATATCATGGATAAAAAAGGTACTAATAGATAGAACTTAACAAATATTTTGTCTATATATTATGAAGCGTCAGTATATATAGTATATATAGTAATATACACTGTTAATTGCCGTTAAATATTCTGTGATAAAACGAGATGGTAATTAGAAAGCGTTTCAAGACGTGGCATTATTTAGAACGTTCGCATAAATGAATACTGTTTAAAATTATTGGAGCTAGTTTAATTTCTCAAATTTTAATATATAATATAAATTTTTCAAGCTATGTTATAGAGAAGACTAGGACTAGTTATCGTACGTTGATTATCAAAATGCTTATAACTCAAAGAGGACATGGCAGAAAAATTTCTTTTTTTGATTGTAGATAGCTGATATAATATTAATTTGTATAAAATGGTTTGCACCACAAACGTTGTATATATCTATTTATAGTGATTTTTAAGAAAATGGAATTGGTGAGTAAATTTTTCTTATCACCTTTTGTTGTCTGTGACAAGTCTTTGGCATTATTAATCGCGATATCTCTATATTCATAGAAAATGACATGTCTTAGAAGATCTTTGCTACAATTAATTAATTATTATTCTGACAAAGTTTATGAATACAATCTCTTTTATGAAATGGCTATGTGAGGTAGATTGACCAAAATGAGATGAGGATGGATAACAACTAATTTTAATATCTTTAGAGAATACATTTTTAGAGAATATACTTACAAATATATATTATATAGATATATATGTTTTTTTATTTTTCACATAGAAACTACAGTACAAAAACAAATTGCATATTTTATGATTAAAATAACTATTTTATTTGTATTAATACCATAATTACTATTATTTCTCAAAATATAGAACTGATATTAAAATAAAAATTGTATTTTTTATATATGTTGTCCATAACAAATATGCTATTGCCAATCCTAGAACGTGTGACAATCAACCTGCAATACGGGGTTAATTGTCACATGTTCGCAGCTTCGTTTAAAGTTAAATAACTTATTTTTACGATATGATAAATTTATGAGTAATATTTTTTTTAATACCTAAAGGATGTAGATATACTATAATGTATATAATATTTCAAAATCAAGCATCCACTTTTTTCTAAAAATCACTAATCAAAAATTGTAATAACTGGCCCCGGTCTCCCCTATTTTATATAAACGTGATTTTATATAAACAGAACGTGAAAATATGTTGTACTGCATTCAAGATATAATTTTAGCAAGCGATATTGTAATATGTTACGTTGAAAATTCTATAAAGAGACTAAAAAAAATAATAAAAGTTGATTTGGAAACAGAATTAGCTTTTCTTATTTATAAAAAGATTTAATTATAAATATCTTTATATAAATAAAGGCTGTTTCCTGTCTTAATTAAAAATTTACTTGATATAAATGCAAAACTTTTATCATCTATCGTACTAAAAAGACAGTCGTTAAGATCAAAGAGACGTATAATACGATGAAAGGCTGTGGTTTAAGTAAAAATGTAATATGCCTGTCACGTTCTCAACGAAGTGCAAGAGATGTACCTACATCTAGTCAGTCCGATCAGTCCAACGATGAGACGAAGAAGTTCTTGATCTGATTATGCACGTATTCATTTTTTCTGTCTCGCGACTGAAGTTAATTACTGCTGGCGTTGATGCGGCAAATGATATTTTTTATGAAGCAATCTAGAAGATATAATTTCCGATTAATCTTCTCGACTGTAATTTCCTACGCTTTTATACTCAGCATGCCGTGATTTAAACGATCGTAGAAATTGTTTTGGTGATTAAGTAAAGTAATATCGAGTACGTGCGTTTTAAAGAAAAAGTTTTTAAGAAAAATAATTAAATAAATCATTATTTTTGTTTATTTTTAACGATTAATACGTGCATAGCAACGTAGATATAAAACATATGTAATTTTTGATAGAAATTTTCTTAAAATTATAAAATTTTGATTTTAAACACTTGATTATATATATTATATTATATTATAAAACTTGAACTTAACTATTAACTGTATAAGATGTTTTATAATAATGATTACAAATAAAAAATAATTTTATGAGTAAAAATAGGTTGCGGGGATATCTTACGTCTAGATTTATTAGTGCGTATTTATCTTCGTAGTATTATATTTACAAAGCTACTTTAGAAAATACAGAACAGCGAAGTGCATGTATACTTTTAAAACGTTATTCACAGTTCCTACTTTGATAAAATTGTCGCTGGGTGTGTTGAGCTGTCTTTGTAATGTTCACAGGGAAATGTCTGGCAGCAGCTTCTATCCTTCCATTTCATCCTGGAATTGGTCAACACGATCCCGTTCACAATCACGGTAAGTCCTTAAAAGAATTTTATTTGTTTTCTATTTTTAGTATTATTTATTTTAATTTAGTAATAATAAAATAAATAATGCATCACTAATATATATCTTTTTATGTTCATTTTTTTATTTTACAGCAATTTTTACAACAAATTTCGTTTGATTTCATATAAACAAATTGTCAGATCGCTAATTTGTATAAATGTTAAAGTATGCATTTTAAAGTAGATTAAAGGAATATGCAAAATAAACTCTAATTTTTTTAAAATTACAAACAAATTTTTAATTTTTCTGATTGTAATTTTATATGTATTTGTTTCTAATATATATCTTTTTTTTCTTAAATATTAATTATTTATCGATGTATAAATCTTAATAATTAATTTAAATAAATAATAATTGTCAATTTTATAGTTAAAAGTTGAAATGTTACACAAAATATAATAAAAAAATTTTTTAGAAGTGTATTACATGTATATATGCACACACACACACACACACACACACACAC
>NW_017305180.1:1868519-1872574 GCF_001594115.1 Trachymyrmex septentrionalis
CGTGTCAAGTTGCATACACTTGACTATGATGTATGTATCGATTTTTATATGTCCCATAGGGAATAACCTTTATTTCACAGTGGACAATACGTAACGATATTACGTGCACGGTTATTGCGCTTTGGAATTTAATTAACTTAATCTCATTAATTTTGGATTGTGCAGTGACGTTTATGAATGTGTAAACTGGATATATAAATTTCTATTTTACCTATTTATAAATATCGTATCATAAAAATGTGAAAATCGCAGTTAAAAAGAACTGAAGTAATTCTAAAATTTTTACATAGCATTCTAAGAACAAATATTGTTAATTAACTTTACATAACATTATAATTGTTTGTATAATATTAATTTTTGAGAAAATAACAATTATCTGATTGTATTTAATTTAACATATATTTGTAAAAAATTAATATAATTTTTTAAAAAGTAATTAAAAAAAAACAATAATCTTATCTTATAATTTTTCGAATTCTTATCTTTACTCTCTTCTGTTGAATTTTGAAATAAGAAGTACAAAACATGTGTAAAGGAACTGAATTTTTCAGAAAATATGAAAAGAAAATATGACGATAAAAATATTTCAACAATATATATTTAAACTATTAACGATATATATAATTAGATACATGACATTTTAAAATTTCAATGAAATTTCATTAAAACTAAGTGCGCTCGCTAGAGTTTAATATGCTCTGCTGTCTAGGTAATATGATGTGGATCTTTGATGCTGCAAAGTAAGCACAATGAACAAATTTATATTCAAACCAAGCAGCCGCATTGATGTTTACACCATAAATATCTGTAAAAGCAAATAGCAGACATAGCATTTATGGTTCTCATACACAATCATAGCACAAATGCTTGCCCAACTAATGAGTTAATTATTATGATTTAAGAAGAGAGAGATTAAATGTTCTCCAATAAGTACATGTAGGGACAATACAATTTAGAATTGTTTGAAGAGAATAAGTAAATATGTATAACATAAAAATTTAAGTATATATAACATAGAAATACATAATTTTATTGCGCATCATAATTTATACATCAAAATAATTCTTTTTTTTATAAAAAAATTATTTTATATTAATTAAATCAATCAAAAATAATAAGATATTAAACTTAATTTTTTAAACAAATAATTTGTCGACTTAAAGAAATATATTACGTTTTAATTAAAACGATTAAATTAAAAGTAATTTTCTTAAGAAACAAGAACATGGCTGAACACACTAAAGCTAATTAAATCCGTAATAAATTTACAATGAAAGTGCAGAGTGTTAATTACAATTTACAGATAGAATATTATAATAAATGGTATAATGAAGATATTTCTATATCATATTTGCAGTTATTATACCCGCCAATGAGAAATTTGTTCATTCCGGTGTTCCTAAATTGCTGGTTGGCAAAGCACTCTTTGGAAAACATGTTTGTAAGTATCTCATTTAATCTAACCATAATTTACGTCAAGCTTAAATTTGATTTGTGGTCGATATAATTACATTTCAGAATGACCTACACCGAGCAATGCAGAAGTCCCAATCGGCATTGAGTCAACAGCTGATGATCCTTAGTGCTACGTTACTGTGCCTTGTCTTTACTAGGTGAGTTCTTTCAAATAGAATTTATTACATATTTGTATTTTCAAAAATATATAATTAAGACATAATCTTCCATGTCTTTATTTGTTTTCTACTTTTTTCTCTTACAATATATGATCTTACAATAAAAACTTAGAAGTAAATTTTTCTTGATGCATTCTTGATTTATACAATAAATTTTTTTAATTATTTCAATTAGACATACTTTGGGTATTATAAATGTTTTTAAACTATTATAATTAACAGTACTACAATTAACAGAAATAATTGTTCGTGAATAGACTTGCAAAGTAAGTTCGTATTGCTTGCTTTGTCCTACTTACTCGTTCATCAAAGATACATTTCTAGTAGAATAGTTTAAGTTTCAGGAAAGAATATTTCTATTTTAGGAAAACCTCATTGAAGAGTGCTCTAATATTCTTGAATTTTTAGTTAGTCATTATTGTGAAAAGATATGCAATTTTTTAATTCGGTTGAATAAGTTATTTATGAGAGTTTTTATAAAACTTTTATATTATAAACTTTTATATAAAAAATAAAATATTATAGAAAAAATTGTTTAATTACATATATATATATACATTGAGTGTGGGCGCTACTTTATTTGTACACATTTACATATTTTAAAAAATTGGCAATTATATAGTAGGTACTATTTGATAGAGCATAGTTTCAACTTTAAAACTGTTTTTTAAATTTAGATAGAATAATTTTTAACGAAGTTATGAGTAATCAAATTTAAATCAAAATGCTTCTTTTATTTAGTCTGCGATAACTCAATAACAAAAAATTTTGAGAATATTTTTAGAAAACGATTTTGTAGAAAAACTTTAAGTTTTTATGTTAGAAAGTCTAAAATTTTTAAAAGTTTTTTTTATACATAACAGTTTCATAAAATGAAAAATTTTCCATTTTGTTTAACTCGTAGTCTTCTATATGTAAACATTAGCAAACTTAGAAGCTCATAGTAACTTGCGAAAGTAAGAATTTTAAGCTAATCTTTTTTTTAAATTTAAATTTAAATCATTTTTAATGAATTAAGTTATAATTGCTTGAATTTTGAACTTCGTAGTGCTATAAATTGCTTTTATCCCGACTCAATATTATATTATAGGATGAAAGAAACACAATGATAATTGCAATTATATGAAATTTAACATTATTATTATTATTATTATTAGGCGTTAGGAACTCGAAAGCTCATTGCCGCAAATACCAAATCCCGCCACTGTTCCCGTCCCTGAGCAAGATCCCTCCATTTGTGACCCTCGTACCCCATTTCGTTAAGGTCCATTCTAATATTATCTTCCCATCTACGTCTTGGTCTACCCAATGGTCTTTTCCCATCCGGTTTACCAATTAGTATTTTATATGCAATTCGATTCTCATCCATACGCGCCGCGTGACCTGCCCATCTTAATCGACGCGATTTTATGACATTAATAATATCCGGACTATTATATAATTGATGTAATTCTGCGTTGTGTAATTTTCTCCATTCGCCCGAAATTTAACATTATTGAATAAAAGTTAATTTGGATTTAATCAGGAATATTATAATATCTTAATCGGCAGATTTATTATGTAAAACGGTAATATTAATTTAGCATATAATATATTCACGCATCAATTTTGTTGAATTAATATTATTAATAGTAGGAAACACAATGTCGTTAATTCAAGATTGATTTAAAGCAACAGATTTGCAGTAACATACATGCAAACAATCGTAAATTGATATTCGTAATGGACTTAAGTAACATTATTCTTCAATATGTAAAACATTCATTATGTAACAATGCCGTAATGAAGTTTTCACTATGGCATTTGCACGTTATTTAAGTTTACATAACGAACGTATTTCATTTGTCAGCGTGTAGGACTTATTGTATTATCTGAATAACGAGAAAAGTTTTCCACCCGAAGTACGAGTTCGTATTTACGAATCCAAGTCGAAGATGACTGGTTCGTCTTGTTTAATCTTCTAATAAAGTTGTATCTGTAAACGACGGGTAGAGAAAGCTTAGATTACGAAACTAAATGAATAGTTTGCATGTATAATCTTTGCCATTTTTACTGTATTATAAATACTTGCTTAAGTAACTCATATTCACAAATTAACAATCAGCACAATGAAGTATAATAGTAATGATAACAAAAAAAAAGAAGAAAGGAAAGCGGAGAGAGAAAGAGAGAGAGAGAGAGAGAGAGAGAGAGAGAATGAAAGAAAAAGACAGAGAAAAATGCTGAGAAATATTAAATAATTATAGATACTTAAATAACTTTTTGCAAACATACTTTTTTTAATAAAAGTAAATTCCGATGATCTTTATTTACTTATTTGATAAATTTAAAAATATTTAATCTACACAACAGAAAGAAGTTACAATTTTTAATATATTTATTATATATACGTATAAATTAATAAATGTATTAGCAGTATAT
>NW_017305180.1:1872674-1879960 GCF_001594115.1 Trachymyrmex septentrionalis
ATTTAAGAATTAAATTAAATTAAATTTTCTATGTGTCATCCTACAGACAGAATGAAATGTCGCGATGAATAATTTGCAGTGAGAAAAAATGTGATTTGTAGCTAAAAAAAATTTGCCACGGGTTACCAAAAATTAATATCGACTGCAGGTGCGAAGAAAAACAAATGCCCGTCATACACACAGGATGGAATTCGTAACATCAATCGTCATCGCGTATAGATGTGAAGTTGCAAACCGCGAGTAATTTGCAGCTGCCGTTCTACAATATAAAAAAAATTCTATGAATTTATACACAAGCTTTTGAACAGTTAACGATTTGGATTGTAACTACAAAAAAAAAAACAATTTATTACATGCATCCGATACCATTTAACACTTTAACTATAAATCATAAGAATTTTGACATATGTTAGGATTAGGACATTAAGACAAGCTATTAGAAAATTTGCACGCAAAATATTATATTATACATATAATAATCTTTCTATTTTGGAAATCGAACTCTTTTCTAATTTTTAAAATTGTCTAAGTAAAATAGAAAAGTTTATGACATTTACTAATAACTGATTTTCATTAATCATATATAAATAATCTGATATATAATATGTATTTTTAATAACATTACATTAACAAAAAATTTCAAATAAATTATAACTTTTTAATTTTATTATTGCATTTCTAAACGTTTTTCACATTTAATATTTATTACATGCACAGTTGAAGAATTTATTAAATTTAACATATTTCATATGTCTTAAACGGTTCACTGAAATTTTGTGTTAATTTAACATAAAATAAATATGCTAGAAAATAACATAAATATTATGTAAAAGAATTAACGCAAAAACGTAATATTGAAACAATTTGTAAGCAATTGTATTCACTAAAATTAACATTTATGATATATTAAATTAATATATTTTATTTTATATTATTTTTTTACTTATTCATAAACTGTATCATTTTGATACTAAAAAATGTTGAATATCAATTTTGATAATATTTAAATAACATTTAACACAACATAATATTCAATAACATAATATTCAAATAACATAATCAATTATAATGTAAGAAAAAGGCTTAAATAATTTGAAAAAATTAATAATAAGTATATGGCTACGAGCCAAGCAAGGTCTTAATGCTATGTAATTATAAAACAAAAGTTTATTATGACATACATTTTGACCCTAATTAGATCATTCTCAATGTAGAAACTAATACAATTTTAATAAAGCAACGACTTATTTGAAAAACACTATAACATGACAAACACATAAAATAATTTAAACCGTAATTATATTAGTCGTAATACAAAAGAGGAATTTTTAATTGCCATCCGGATGGTTCTTCAATCCACATTCTTTTCGTTTAATAGGATTTTCTATAAACAAACATTTGGGACGTCCGATGGGATTCCCGTTGTCCTCGATTTTAGCGAATATTGTTTTAGAAGAGCAAGCATTAGAGAAACTTTCGATACGGTCACCAATTTATTATAGATATGTGAATGATTTTGCTGTTTTATATGAAGTTTTAAATGATATTTTGACGGTTTTTATTTTGATTCGTTACATACAAGATTGCAGTTTACTATGAAAGTTAGTAATTGCAATTCTATTAGTTTTTTGAATGTTACTTTAATCTTAGACAATAATAAAATTGTTTTTGACCAGTATCGTAAAACCTACATTTTCGGTAAGATATTTGAATTTTTACTCACACCATCCTATTTGCCACAAAAGAGGAATAGTGTTTGGAATGATTAATAAAATAATTCTTTTGTCACATCTACGTTACCATCAGAAAAACATAATAGAGTCTATTCATATCTTGTTAAAGAATGGTTGTCCACTTCCGTTTATTTTAGTTATCAGAACGAGAATTAAATTTCATTTTCATAAATCTAACAATTCCACATAAAAAATTGTAAACATTAAGGACAAATACTTCACGATTCCATATATTAGATCGGTTTCTGAAAGTTTTGTATCGATTGCCTCAACAATCAATTTCAAAACGACTTTTTTGATTCCAAAAATCTTAAATAAGTTTATTAAAGTAGGTAAAGATTGTTTGAATCCATTATCGCACCAAGATGTACTGTACAAAATTTCATGTCTGGATTGTGATGCGAGTTACATCGGCCAAACGAAAAGACGATTACATACAACAGTACATAAGCAATCTGCTGATATTAATAAAAAAACGGAATCTCCTTCGGTCATTTCAGATCATCGCATCAAATGTAATCATAACTTTAATTGGAAGAAAGTAAAAATTTTGGATACAGAACCAGTTTATAACAAAAGATTGATATCAGAGATAGTACACATAAAAAGACAATCTCAAGATTTGAATAAGCAAACCGATACGGAATCGTTATCTGACATGTATCTTCCTATACTCCAGTCGCTATCCTCTTCCTAATACCTCCTAGATACCCCTTCCATACATTCTTTCCCTACTACTCGTCTCTTTTTCTTGCCTCTAACTAGTACAAAGCGTCATATTGTCTTTTCTAAAGAGATGAGTTCTGGACCTCTGGATATCTCAATTTTTTCGTATTCAATTGTTAATTATAAATATTGCACTACTGTTTAACAGGTACTTTTTATTTTTTTATTTTCTACTTTTATTTTCTACTTTTAATTGTTTGATTAGTACTTTTAACTGTTTGTTTATGTATTTCACTTTTAACCTTTATAAATAACTGTTTTATCTCAAAATATTTGTTATATGTATAAGATTTAGGTTTAATCATGTAACCGTTTTATTATTTGACATACAATTTTCTATTTGATTTATAACTGAAACTTCTTTATTGGAAAATTCGTTGTATAAGTTCAAAAAATTATTTTAACTAGCGACTTATATTCAATTTAGCGTACTAATTTATACAATCTTTTCTAAATTATATTTTTAAACAATACTCATAATTGAATCATCTGTCAGTTTGAAAGTGCAATTCCGAATCTTTGCAATTGCGTTTTTAATGTCATTTTATAAGATAACTGCTGATGATCACATATGTCGTAATGTATCTATACATTCAAGTTTTTATCCGAACTTTTTGGCATCTAATTTTTTACGTGGATATACCTAACAATGCAATACCATCCATAATGGAAATTTTAACATACACTGTGATAAGTTTATATATTATTATAATTACTGTCTAAATTATTTTATGTGTTTGTCATGTTAGTGTTCTCAAATAAGTCGTTGCTTTAAAATTGTATTAGTTTCTACATTGAGAATGATACACAGCACTAAGACCTTGCTTGGCTCATAGTCCTATATACTTATTATTAATAATCAATTATTATCAATTATTAAATTAATTCTTTCTTAATGACTCGGTTTTATTAAAAATTTGACACAAAATTTCAACAAGAACTTAATGGAATTTCTAACACAAATGTTTTTACTATGCGTCTTTTTCTAATATTTATACATAATATTTTTCTAATATTACAGTATTTTTTAAATATTTATATTACATTTTAAATCTCAGATGTTTGTGTGTGTCAAAATAATTGAAGATATTTATGTCATTCGATCACTCTCATGATAATAACAAACACATTTCATTAATCTGAGATATCAATATCATTATGGCATTCATCGTGATGACATATCACTAGCGATTTTATTCAAAACGGAGAAAGATACCGAAACAAGATTATATCAATCACTTTCATTATTCCTTTTTTCTTTATGTAATCATACATGGAGTTTACATTTTATATTATTACGCACACATATTATACTTAAAAATGCAGTTTGGAAAAAAGAAAAAATAAAAATGCATAGATCTCCTTTGGTAAATCAATTAAAAATTAATGTAACATATAGAAATGAGCAAATTATTGCAATCAGTAGCTATCCTTCTACAATGTTAGGGACGAATGAGGAAATGACGAAACACGCCTGATCGACCCAGATCGCAATGTGGGACAGGCGTTAATAAATAATCGCACACTGGCTTGTGCAGATGGATTGGTATCACCATCGATCGCGACGCTTTATTATTTACGGTGTGATTCTAGAGCGGCGCACTTGCCAGTTCGCCCTTGCACGGCCATATTATCTACGACAAGGACAAGGAGTAAAGTGTAGCACGGTTGCGACGGTACAACGAATCTGCGTGGCGGTGCATTGAAAAAAGTCGTTGCACTTACAGCCAAAACGTAAAGAAATATATAAAAAAGAATGAGTAATTGGCTATTAAAAAAAGTTTTAAAATTATAGAATATTTGCGCATGGAAAAAGATACCAGTAAAATACTTACTATTAATTGAGGACTAAAGATATGTACATAAAAAATTTTTATAAACATAATTTTTAGAAATTTTTTGATAAAGTGACATAAAAAGTTGCAAAAAAAGTAATTTTCTTAAAAAGAATAAATAATTTTAAAACAATATTTTTTGTTTTGTTATGATTTGATGAAAACCAAACGAAAATTTTAAGAATTTCTATGACACTCTTTTCGTAAATCGTAATATTATTGATCGAACTTTTAACAAAATTAAAAATTTTTTTTAAAGTAGCAGCAAAAAAATCAAATTTTTCGTAAAATTGTGATGTAGTTTTATTAATTTAAAACTTTATAAAGAAGTTTCTTAAGGCTTTTGTGAAATTTAATTTGTAGATATTTTTAAGACATGTACTATTTTTTAGTTTACGTGATAAATAGAAAAAAATATTGATATTCTTTATATCAATATTTTATCTTTAACTATTAATTAGAAAAAGTATTGTATGCAGACAGAATATCATGCCACTAATCTTTGTGCATAAAACTGTTATTCCCATCTTTGTATGCATACATTTCATTATTCTTAATGATATGCAAGTTTACCTTTTACAGCTTTGTGCTATCATAGCACTTATTATTTAATACAATACTTTATACTAATTAGGCATGTTGCTATTATAGTATCTAACATTGTTTTCCTTAACTTCTAACTATAGATATGGAGGGATCCCGTTTACCTACAAATCGATTGCCTACAATATCATTTGCATACATCACTTTTGCCGACAGTTCGTTTGCACACAAAAATTATTGCCTACAGTTCGATTGCCTACATGCACTTTTGCGCACAAATAAAAATTGTAGAAACAGAGTTACTTGTGCCTACATTATTATTGCCTACAGCGATTGTCTACATGTATTATTGCCTACAGATCGATTGCCTACATACATTATTGCTTATAATAGTTCAACCTTCCACACGAAATGAGGCCCATCTCACATCAAAAAATAGAGATTGGTTAGGGTTAGAATTTTTTGGAAAAATATTCCAAGTAAACACTGTCTATGCTGACACTCCACTGTTTGCATGACAGATTTCCTAAAAATATAAATTATTTTCTTACTTAACTTTAATTTTATATTTGTGCGCAAAAGTGCTTGTAGGCAATCGAACTGTAGGCAATAATACATGTAGGCAATCGAACTGTAGGCATTAATACATGTAGGCAAAAGTAATTCTGCTTCTAAAAGTTTTATTTATGCGCAAAAGTGCATGTAGGCAATAGAGCTATAGGTAATAATACTTGTAGACAATAATACATGTAGGCAATAATACATGTAAGCAAAAGTAACTCCGTTTCTAAAATTTTTATTTGTGTGCAAAAATGCATGTAGGCAATTGAGCTGTAGGCAATAATTTTTGTGTGCAAACGAACTATCGGTAAAAGTAATGGTAAAAGTAAATAATACATGTAGGCAAACGATATTATAGGCAATCGATTTGTAGGTAAAAGCAACTATCTCATTATGTAATCGTTAAGTTTTTTAAATTTGTAATAAAAAATGTAAATATTTTTACATTTCTATGAAGTCTTTAATCATTTATCAACTATTAATTATTATTGGAATTAAACATTAATATTATCCCAAATTGATAGAAGTTGTTTAAATAGCTGTTTATTAGTAGAATATCTGCTAGCTGCTAAATGATTAAAATAAATTTCCTTCAAAATTAATAGAACAAGCGTATAGCTGCATTAATTTGCAAGTAAATTATGTGTCAAATACACTTTACATTTGTAATTGTAAAATTAAAATGACGTGTATTAAATAAGTAACATTATTTTATCAAAAAATCTTTTTAAAAAATAATATCATAAGTACATATATATGTACAGATATTTAAAAATTATAAAGAATTTCAGATTTTTTATTAATATTAATTTTTAAAAGTACCTGAATGTCTTTAAAACTTTTTATATTGTATAAATAAAATTTAAAAAACTCATTCTGTTGGAGTAAAGAGAGCTTTGAGACACAATTTTTAACGACTCTCTTTTTACGGACAGTGAAGAATTTATTTCGATTATGTCACTTGTTTCCGTGAAATAATGTTTGATTGAATTGAAACCGTCACGAACACGCCGACGAGATTCGTTAGTGAAAACGTTACTAACAAACCACGGTGCTTGAATAGGGAACAATGAAAATTTTAACGAAAATGTGTGACTTTATTATCGGTTCATACGCGAAAACTCAGTAAACTGACATGTAAAGATGTTGAAGATAAAATAACGGTTTTTTTATTTTCACTATTATCTTCTACTAATATTCTTCTAATTTTAATTTTTTTATTTAATTATAACTATAAAATTGTGTACATATACTTGCGATACATTTATTAATTAATAAGTTATATTGAATTATAAATTTAATAAATTTTTATTAGATCACAAAAACCATATAAATCTTAGAATTATTAAAACATACAATAAAAGAATAATTGTCAATATTTAATATATGTTTTTAAAAATTATCTAAGATATATTTCAAAATGATAACAACGTTATGAAAAGATTACTGATTATTTTAAATCGCATTTAAAAATAATACAACAATTTTTTTTGGTAATGGTTTATTATCTGAATCATAAGTTATTTTAAAAAATAAATAGTATTTTTTTAAATCTGTGCTATAATAGAACTGTGTGTGCAAGTATATTATAAAATAAATGACAAAAATCTTAATTTTGTATGCAAGTACTTCATATATTTAGGATTATTTATGTAAAATTATTTTGCATGAACTAGTCTAGTAAATAAACAAAATATTTATTTCTAAATCTTTATAACTAATCAGTGAATCGCAATGAAACTTTGCATAAATTATTTTCAATATTTAAAATATTTATTTATAAAATTTAGATTTTTGTAATTATTTTTTAAATTTTAGTTTATAACAATAAGAATAATAAATAATATAACTAAAGTTAAAATGTGTTATTTAATAAAAACAGAACGTT
>NW_017305180.1:1880060-1881672 GCF_001594115.1 Trachymyrmex septentrionalis
CTTAAAAATGTATTTAAAAAATTATATAATTCTAAAGAATATAAATTACAACAATGTAAATATCTGCAACATATATTGGGTGTTTTATAAAAGACACTAATGTAAGTCTAAAATAAATAATTTTATATTAGTGTTTTTTAATGCATATCTAATAAAATTATAACATTACGAATACACAATGTAAGTTCTTATAGGCGCTTATATTGCTGTGGTTTATTTAAAAACATATTAGGTATTATTTTTGTCTTAAACTAACATTATTTAATAATTGAATAAAAGATTGACAAAGAAAGAATACACAAACGATTACAATGAATGCTGCAGAGTTTTATTATTAGAAAATATATAATTAAATAGAAAATAATATTTTAGTTTATATCGATAAATAGTAAAGACTAATAATTAAAGACTAATAAGTAAAAAACGATGATAATTTACTGTATAATTACTAATATATTGCATATTTATGAAATTGTATTTTTAACAAATGGTAAAAGTTGCAAATCAATTTGATCATACATAAAACATGTTTGCAATAGAATAGCTGTATATTTACGATATGCTATATTTAGTATACTAGTAAAATATTATATATGAAATAGCATCGATCCATTTGTTGTTAATTAACTTGCGATGGGGCACGCTCGATTGTCACGACACGTCGAACGGAAGCACGATGATGCGATGGTGCAAGCGGATAAAGGAAGGGAGGAAAAATGAACAAGGTGCACAAATATATACGTCGATATAGATATAGAAATGGGGCCGCATGCATAATGGATATCGGGCCGTTTATAAACGCCGGTCGGTTTATACTAGGCGATGGTTTCCTCGCAATCGGGTTCAATCTCTTCCTTTTCTTGCACCACGCCGTTACATCAATTCCGTTACGATCGAGGAAGGATCGAGAGTGCCGTTTTATCTCGCTTCGAGTGGTCAGGTTAATTGTACATTCATTTCGTTACGGTGAGAGAAGTTACCGAATGAAAAATTACAAAAGGAAAGATACTCTTCGTCGAGTAACATAAATTCGTTTGCTTACATCGGAAGTCGACGACAAATTATTGTATTGTAATTAAGAAGCAACCGAAGTTCGTTACGCTAATTGCATTATGCTAATTTTTACAAATCTGCTAGCAGCTAGTGTATAATTATACGTTAATTAATTTGATAAAAAAAAATTTATAGATTGAAAGTTTTTATCAATGTAAAATGAATAACGAAAATTATTCAACCAAATAGATAATTAAATTGTTATTTACAAAATAAATAAATGAGATTAATGATAAAAATTTATAACATAAAAAACATGCCTATAACTCGTTGTTTAAATTTTTATTTAAATTTTATATTTTATTATAAAAAAATATGAGACTCGCAAATAAATTTACAAGTTGGAAGCATTTACATTTGACAATGTGTTTCTAAAATATGCAGTTTACTCTCTATGTTATAATTTGTTCTCAGATATTCATAACTGTTATACATAAATAAATATTTTGTTATTTAACCGTAAAAAATTGTAAAAGTTCATATAAACCATTTATTCTCTGTACACCGAGGGAAATCCGGCAATAACTTTTATTTTGAAAATAATATATTCCAAAACGTA
>NW_017305180.1:1881772-1886449 GCF_001594115.1 Trachymyrmex septentrionalis
CGTATTTTCAAATTTTAATTAAAAAGAATCCTATATTCCTATATAAGCGGATCTAATGCTTAAATACATATTTATCTTAACAAGTGATATTACTATTCTGGTTATGTTCATAAATAAGTTTTAAATCCGAAAAAACATTTCGGATTCGCATGAATGTAGAATTAGAAAATATATAAATTCACAAAAGAAATATATATATATATATTTAAGAATTAAATACATTATCTATATATTAAACATTATAGCTATTAGAAATCCAAATTTACTTATATTTAAACAATAATACTTGGTTTTTTAATTTTATCATTTTATAATTATAAACAATAATGAAGATAATTATTTTTTTTAAATTGTTCAAATTGTTCAAACGGTTTGTGTATACATGCTCTCAAGTGAATGACTTAATAAATTCCTGATTCTTAATAGTTTGCAGTTTAAATGGCAGGCAACGTCGTCTGTAGAACGACGAAACAGAAAGCGTGAATTTACGTTAGTTACAATCTAACAGCATTCAATTATAAATGACGTATCTCTATGTCGGATGCATGTAAAATAATTACAACTGTCGCGGTATCTGCTCTCATGGCCATCGTCGATTAATCGTAGGGTGATCCGATAAATTTTCCATTTCAGCGTATGCGGGATCCAGCACTTCCAGAGAGCGGGGCACAGACACTTGAATCTATTTCAAAGTACGTACTACGTTGTGGTAACGTTCTCTACGGTGGGTTATGGGGATATCGTACCGGACATTTGGCCTTCGCAACTTTATATGGTCATTATGATCTGCGTGGCTCTTATAGTCTTACCAACACAGGTGCGTATATAATATTATATATTTTCACTACAAATATCAATAAATTGATAGATTTTTTTACAAGTTTAAGACATATAATATATATAAAATTTAACACATTTTAATATACATATTTGTATTTACATGTAACATCTACATAACAAATTGTTAGAAGACTAAATATTACCCGCAATTCGCAGGCTCGCGTAAAGGAGTCACGGCAGTGTCTCGCGCTATGACGCTTTGTCTTAACGCCAAGATAAGCCAAGAGGCCTAAGCCTGATATGTATCTAGCTTAAGAGTTTTAATCTAATCATTATTTGACTTTATATTTGATTTTTTATTAAAAAATTGAATATAAAAAAAAAATAAAATCTAATTAAATTCTTTTATATATGATATAGTTATTATTATTGAATTGCATTATTGATATATTGGAATCACATTTTATTACTGATTTGAAAACTTAAAAGACATCATGTGTAAATACATTGCATATAATTTATTTAAAAAATATACATGTAAATAATTCTTTATAGTTGGTTGTAGTAATATAATATTGTTCTGCAAAAAATGCTGGTATTTCTAAAAAAATTTGCGTAAAGTAGTATAGTGTTGTTCTAAACTCATATTCATCTCGTTTAATGTGCGTCAGTTGTGGCCGTTGGCGTCAGTTGTGGCCGTTGGACAGTGATGTTCGCCTCATAGTCTTCCTTTATAGACGTTATTTTCGAGTCACGCCATAGAAAGCCGTAAATGTACCGAAACAAGACTCGTCTTACCGACCATATTGCCGTGCGGTTGACCCTCGTCGCTTTACGAATATTTATTATTTCGGTCGTTAGGAATATAACGCTTTTATTTCTCATGTGCGAGAAATGTGCGTCGAACAAGAGATCAAGTTCCATGCAAGTTTCTATGTCATCGTAAAAAGAATATTGATTCCGCAAATAATATTCGATGCAGATTGTTAAGATGAAATCAGAAATAAAGATATCGTTTAATTTTAATGAACTCATACGAAGAGAATTTTTTTTTAATTTATCCTAAAAATATAATAATTGTGGTACAATACAATATTTTAAAGATTTTTACCATGCACTTTAGTAAAATTAAACAAACTTATTTTATACTTTATTGTAATTTTATTAATAAATCAGAGAGATTTGCATTAAAATTCTTTGAAATACAATATATGTTGTCCCATGATATTTTCAAAGTAAATTCTAACAAAAATTCTCTCCGTGTAGTCAATTTTTTTCTAATTAAGATTTTAGTAAAGAGTCATTTACACGACATTAGTTTACGTCAAGAATTAAAGAATTCTGTTTTTTTGTTAATATTTAACAAAAAAACAAATATAATAATAATTATTATTAATATTAATTTTTATATTATTTAACGTCAAAATATATCTGCTATTCAGAAACCCTGCTGTTCAGATGTAATATTATAATCATGAAGATAAGAAAAAAGTAGAGAATTTAAATTAAATTCAAGCTCTTTCCAGAATTTGTCATTACTTCTCTATTTCTTTAATATTCATAATCCTATATCGACAGCATTAACGTTATCTGCGTTGTCTTTTTGTTCTAAAGAATCTGAGATCTGGGATCGGGTTGCAAGAAAAGACAGTATCGATCTGACAACTGCACGTACTGACAAAGATTTGTATATTCTCCAGGATGCATGTTACCATGGCAACTTTTCTTTTGCAATTGATCGTTGTAGATATCAAGAAAACTTTCTATTAGTTTGAGTTTTTCACATTACTATACGTCAAAGCCTCGTTAGCCATATTATTTGCTCATATCACATTATATATTGTGCATTATATAAGAAATTGTGCTTTTCTCGAAATATTTTCTGTGTAACTATATATACAAGATATCTAATAATTATTGCATTTGTGTGCGGACAAAATAGATTAAACTGAGTAAAAAAAACCTTGTCTGTAATAATTGAATTTTTGCAATAATTAAAGTTTTTGACAAAAAGCAACAAATCTAAAAAAATAAATTTTTGAGAAATAAAGAACATTTAGCATTTATACTATAGATAGTATACACACCATGTTAAATAAAAAAATCCTTAGTGAAGATAGATCAAAAACTCAACCGTTTCTAAAATATAAACAAAAATATACACTTTGTATATAAGAAGTAGTTTTAATGAAGAGCGATGTTATATTTAAAAAAAAAAGAAAAAAATTTTGGACTTGTTTGGTTCTTATTGAAATTTTATATTTACTATCAGTTATTATCTTGTAACATTTTTTACAGTTATCTATTTTCATAATATTTATAAGGATAAAAAAGAAAAGATATAAAAACAGAAAGTGTAAAACACTCACAGAAAGTCAAATATTTTATCCTGATTTAATCATTAAATTGATTTAATCATTGAATTGATTTAGCGCTTAATGAAGATTCCATCGACTAAAGAATATTATTAATTGCACAAGAGCAACTCGTGTCTACTCATTGTCTGTCGGCGTCGACTGATTGCGTAGCATTCAATACGGAAAGCCTCGCCGATCTCTGTAATTTGTCTGTTAGATTGCCTGCCAATCGCACACGAGATATGTGCCAATTTGTACGGGTCAACATGATGTGTTAACCCCCCTTCTCTTCGTGTCGATCTCTTGCATTTCCGCATTCGATTAAATTTGGTTTTGGACGATGAAGTCACATCATTGTCGAGATAGCATAGACGTGTTAAAATAATTCAACGTGAAAGCCCGTATCTTTGTAGAGGAGAAGCTATTCTATCCTATTAGTCCTTGAGTGATGAAATTTTATGGGAACAATAAAAAATTTGCAAGTAAAAATGCGATGTACGATAATATTCTATATGCTACTTATATATGTAAAGTATTAAAATAATCACATAAAACATCTTTATATTTATTAAAAGAAAAAATTTAATACATTTATAAAAATGTTCTTATTTATATAAATCTTTGTACAAAAATTTTGCGTTTATAAAGATTTTAATAATAGATTATTAATATAGTATAGAATATGTACAGAATGAAATGTATGTAATACAATTTAATTTTTTATTTAATATAAAGTATTTTTTTTGCAAAAATATAGAATTTATATTTCATATTATATTACATATTTATATGTAATATATAAGCAATAAGAATCTCATTGGATCGTATATGTGAAAACACAATCAATAGGAAATAAAGACCCACGACGGTCGAAGCTTGAATGCTTAAATAATTCCATGTGAATTTATATATCCTATGTATGCGTATACATATATATTATATTTGTGACCATTTAAACTGCGCGCCGAATTAATTTTTTTTCCCGGACTTAGAAACGTAGACTAAAAAACATCAAATTTAATTATGATATTACTACTGTAATGCTCAATAGGCATCTATTAAAGAGATCTTAAGGGGATGCTGGAATGACCAAATTATCGCCATTAGTCGTATAAAAATCTCCGAACTGAACGGAATCAAAAATCCTTTTACAAGATTAAAGTAGACGCAAAATTATAATAGAAAGGTGGTGCAGTGAATTTTGTACCAAAATAAAAAAAAAGTTAAGTAAGTTTTTAACTCCTTTTCAATTTTAGTATAAGATCCACTATACCACCTTCTAATTTTACGTCTACTTTAATTCCGTAAGAGGATTTTTTGTTCCATTCAGTTAATTAAAAGAATTTTTTAACGACTGTAATGTTAATAATTTGGTCACTCCAGTATCTCTTTGATATGGAAATCTATAAATAAATTTATTTATTGCGACAAATATTATCTCAGTCGGGAGTCGAACCCGGATTTCTAACATTCCGTGCGAGCGTCCTAAATCTTTAAACTACCGAGACCTTAATATTCTTCGCAATATATATATATATAT
>NW_017305180.1:1886549-1891859 GCF_001594115.1 Trachymyrmex septentrionalis
CACGATAAAAAAAGATTTCAAAAAGAAATGATAAAAATAAAAAAGATTTTATTCTATTTTTTTTTCAATATTTTTAATATAAACAGCTTTTGCGGAATATAAACGTATAATTTTATTTTTATTAAAACAAAATTATATTTTTGTTTATTTATTTGATCTATTAATCTAATAAATTTGTAAAGAATAACGCGATTTCCTATTTTAATTTATTATGATTTATGCAAATAAGTAAATATTAGTTGATTGCATAATAATCTCATGTTGATTACAGTTCGAACAGTTAGCATTCACATGGATGGAGCGACAGAAGCTTGGTGGCTCGTATTCATCACACAGAGCGCAAAGCGAGAAGCATGTGGTAGTTTGCAGTACGACACTGCAAGCCGACACCATTATGGACTTTCTAAACGAGTTTTACGCCCATCCCTTGCTGCAGGTTAGGCGACGAACGAATTACGTGCCTTGAATATTTCATTATGTACTGGACGACTTGTGATTTCGTAAAAATTCTTTATCAAGCTTTCAGTTTATCATAGTTAAGTAGCTGAGGCAATTAAGTTTAAAACATGTCGTCAAACTTAATTTTAATCATGACTACAATGCGATTTGTAAAAATTAAAAATACATTGCTGAATGAGACATCAAAATACAATTATTATAAAAAAAAATAATTTTAATTTTAATTTTTTATGAAATAATTACGAATAAAAATGTACATATTCAATATATACTTCTGATGTGTTTATAAAGATCTATGATACTGTTATGACTTAAAAAATATAGAGAGCGTTAATTAATTGCATTATTTATCTTTCTACACGCTTTTGCTTTAATTTATTTTATCATTTTTAATGTTAATGATTGAAAATGATCTGAATACGAATAGGACTATTATGTGGTGCTTTTATCACCGATGGAACTCGACACCACAATGCGGATGATCCTGCAAGTGCCAATCTGGGCGCAGAGGGTAATCTACATACAAGGCTCATGCCTGAAGGATGGCGATCTTGCGAGAGCCAGGATGAACGAGGCGGAAGCTTGTTTCGTGCTGGCAGCGAGAAATTATGCTGACAAAACCGCTGCTGACGAACACACGATACTCAGGTCAGGATAAATGAAAATTGTACAATATAATTTGTTAACAAAGTTTATAATCGCCGTTGTAAATTCCATCTTCTTCTTACTTTTCTTTTTCCTTAATAAAGGTTTCACGTTATAAGTATTAAACATTGCAATTCTAATATTATTTCCGACGATCTATTTTGCGATCAATATCAGACATTTTTCATTTAAGTTTTACTTCGGAATTTAAATAGAAGTTAAGCTTTCTTGTTGACCTTAATCACTTAACTTTCTTTACTTTCAAATTCAGTTGTAAAGCGCAGTTGACTTGTAGCGAGCACCTTAAGACATCGGCTTTCTGTTCAGTAATTCTAATTAAGTCTCGAATTAGTAAAAGATCTGTAGATAAAATAAAATAGAAAAAATCTGAAATGTATTTTAGATAATTAAATTTTGATTCAAGAAATAATCAAATAATGTTATACAATGAAAATATGTAGTTTATATATAAAAATATATATTTGAATATATATTAAAAATATATATGTTTTAAAAAATTCTTTTCCTTATTTAGCACAGAATTGTCTTGAATAATTTGAAAAAAAAATTGAATTTAAATCTCACGGATAATTGATTTTGACAATTGTATTGTAGATCATGGGCGGTGAAAGATTTTGCGCCCATCGTTCCTCAATATGTTCAAATCTTCCGTCCGGAAAACAAGCTCCACGTGAAGTTTGCGGAGCACGTGGTGTGCGAGGATGAATTTAAATACGCCCTTTTGGCAAATAATTGCACGTGTCCCGGCGCATCAACGTTAGTGACCTTGTTGCTACACACATCCAGGGGACAGTAAGTACTGTTCAAAATGTACCATAAAG
The DNA here is from genome assembly GCF_001594115.1 of Trachymyrmex septentrionalis. NCBI lineage: Eukaryota > Metazoa > Arthropoda > Insecta > Hymenoptera > Formicidae > Trachymyrmex > Trachymyrmex septentrionalis. The sequence goes on from NW_017305180.1 coordinate 1,888,496, forward strand.
CATAATTAGACTACAAATTTAGCCATACAGTAGTCACGTACACGTTTTGTAGTGTATACACTCACAAAACTGTTCTTCACTTCAGTATTTATTTAATTTTTAGACATATGTAATGATAGAATTAATTTTAATTTCAATTCGATAATGTATAGTATATACGAGTATTACCAAATTATAAATATATATGTGAGATTGTAAGATTTTATTAAATGCTGCAATACATTTTACAAAATATATAATATACGATGAAATGTGTTATTTTATACTATTGTTTATTTTGTGTAATTTTATGTTGTAAACGTTACATATTATAAAGATTGCATAAAGACGGAAAAATTGTAAATTGAAATCTTTCTTTTCACAGAGAAGGTCAACAGTCACAAGAAGAATGGCACAGGCTATATGGTAAATGTTCCGGCAACGAGATTTATCATATAATTCTCGGCGACTCCCGCTTTTTCGGAGAGTACGAGGGAAAATCTTTCACCTACGCGTCCTTCCACAGTCACCGGAAATACGGGGTTGCACTTGTCGCAGTCAGACCGGCGGAACTTCCGGAATTTTACGAGGACACTATCCTACTGAATCCTGGTAATCTCGCGACACACATTACTGCGGTGTTTTTCCTTTTTCTTGGGTACTTTTTCCAGCTTTTTATTTCTTGAATAAAAAATAAATAAGAAAAGATCTTAAATAACAAGAGACATTGAAATTTAGATTTTGTATTTCGTTTTCTTTTGTACAATTTTTTGTCAATTTAAAAAATAATTAATTATACTTCAAAAAAGATTATGAATATAATAATAACTAGAAGTAAAAAGGAACAGTAAAAAAACAAAATGTTTAAATAAATAAATTAAATTTTATAAATATAGAATAAAAGGCTGCCACAATATGTGCGCCAATTGTGTACTTCTATACGCAGGGCCACGACATATAATGAAGAAGACCGATACTTGTTACTACATGAGCATCACCAAGGAGGAAAATTCCGCTTTCGTGGTTGCGAATAATCAGGGCGGTATTGGTGAGGCAACGCAGGTGATCGTCGAGACAAAGACGGATGCGACATCTGCTAATAACGGATCGACAATGAGTACCCCGACGACCAACGCTGTAACGGCGACCATGAATTCTACAGGGGCAACATCAGCGACAACGACGACGACTACCACCACGATATCGACCAGCTGCACCGGTTGCGGCGATGGGAACGGTACAGCAATCAGCAACGGTGCCAATGTGCACCAACGATTTTCCAACAGTTGTAACATTGCGCTGAGCGAAACACTCTGCAGACAGGAGACCTGCACGGGGCCCCGTGTGCAGGATCGATCGAACGGTCCCCAAGATCACAGGGCCCCGTTGCCACCGCAGGTTATTTTGCAGGTCCTCCCTAGCACGCCCATACCAATCCAACACTACAACTTACTCGCATCCAATGTCCACCGTGAGTGTCGCATGCGCCTCGCTATGCTTCTTTTTCTTCTTTTTCAATTTTTACTTTCATCTCTCTTTTTTTGCTTTAAAAAGTATTAGTATTTTGCTTTAAAAAGTATTATTAGTTCGTCAAATCATGCCTTTGAAGATATTCAGAGTTTGGAAAAATAATTAACAGAATAATATAGATTAATTACTAATGATTAATCATTAGATTGGGCTATAGATTCAAAAAATTTCAAAAATTTGATTTTAAGAAAATTCTAATATAATTTTTAACAAACAAACTCAAAAATTTTACGCAGTCTGATTAGGCCTAATTGATATCTAATAATTATAAATTTGAATTATTTACTGTTTATTTGATTGAAAAAGTTTAGCTCTTTAACAATCAATATTTTTATTTTCAAGTGACTTTTTTTTAAAAATTATTAAAATTATTACAATGTTAAAACTAAAGTTTTGAAGCAAAAGTATTTCAGAATAAAACTGCTCGATACAAAGAGTCAATGATTCAAAATAAGCATCTGTTCACAAATAGTATAAACATGAAAATATTTAACAGTTTCTTAGATTTATATCTTTTTTTAGTACTTTTATTTGTTGCACTAACAGGCATTGTTAAATATTGCTTAGAAAGTTATCTACATATAACATTTTTACTTGTTAAGTGTTTGTATATCATCACAACATGTACACACACATAAAACACAATGCTTTACAGCTATGAATGTAAAGTCGCAGTAATAATTAATAAAATAGTAAGCACTGTTTTTAGAAAGAGAAGGAACGACAATGGTTTTGCAATGCGAATTTAAGTAATTTTTTCTATTAATTAAAAAGTTGTCATTTGATGTACATATATTACAAATTCTATAAAATATTAATATTTCCATTTATCCTTTATAGAAATTGTCTATAAAATATAAATTCTGTTAATAATAATTGATAAGTAATATAATATTAGTTCTATAATGTATGTAGATATAAATTAATATTAGAATTATAAAATTATTTAAATAATTAATAGACTTAAAACGTAAAAATTTGACAAATTCGCAAAAATTATATTTTTGTTCACAAAGTTGTTTTATCATAACTATTTAAATTTCATTGTGTTATTCTATTATGAAACGAAACGTGGAAGATTCGGGATAACAATGCATATCGAATCACATGTGCGATTAAATATTTATATACAGGCGTTGATCAAAAATTAACTGACCGAAATGTCGAACAATTCCTTCCTCTTCATTTACGTCTTTATTGATGTGGTTTACGCTTGTACATCGCTTTATGTGTAATCTGTGTGCATATACAGCAGTCGTCATCAACGATCTTCAGTAAGTGCAGTTTCTGAATAGACAACTGCAAAGCTATAGTGTAAAATATTGCTCGCTTCGTTACGAGCTCTATGTTCGGCATTCAAGATAATTCCATATATTATAGATTTCAGTGACGATATAACCGATACGCATTAAGATAATAATTTAATATGCCATCAGTTAATCAACCTATTCAAAAATATGAGAAGATAAAAATAGAAAAAAGGTTGAAATAAACAAAAATATAAATGATTGTAAAAATAGTAATTTGTATAAAATTTAATATAATAAAATATTCCAGAAATTGTGTTTTAGTATTAATTAAACGAGTATTAAATAAATTAATAATTTCTAATTATATAATATATTTTTGATAATAAAAACAATTATTTTATTAAATTAAAAAATATCAAGCTTTAGTCATAATTATAAATAAATTTATTTTTTAAACAGAGTTTTTATTTATTATTTTTTGTTAGAAAAATGTTTCAGTATTATTAACTTTAAATTTATGTTACGTCCAAACTCCGCGCGCATGCGGAGTTGAGGGGGTGAACGTAACGAGGAACCGAATTGTTAGACCGATTTGGTCGCGTCCG
>NW_017305180.1:1891959-1919579 GCF_001594115.1 Trachymyrmex septentrionalis
TTGGCTAGACTTTGAGTGTATTCTTCTTTCTTTTTAAATTATTATAATATAGAAATAAAGTATACAGATATAGGTACTACTATGTGATTTGATGTAAGATGTTGAATGCTTAGTAAAGAATATGAAAACGTAGGATTATTTGTATGTAAAACAAAGAAATATAAAACAACTTTTAATAATTTTTATACTAGAAGTGTGCAAACGAAAATTCGAAATGTGCATACATATATAAACGATGAATAATGAAATAAACTATGGAAAGTTAATTTTTTCAAAAATTAGGGGCCAACTTCACATATGTATAAAGTAGCATTTCTTTTCTCAATACAGAATTATAGAATTATTTCCCTTCTTAATGACATTATGTCTTTTTATTAATGTTTATTGGTTATTATGAAGACATTTCTTTTGATATATTCGCAATTTCGTAGGACCATTGAATATTATGAGAATCAATTTCGATATTAGAATTACTTATCGCGGTCTTATATGTTACAGCGACTTATCTCGATCCCGGCGGATTCGGGGATTCGAGACAATGCTTAAAAGAGGGAGGATCAACGCCACAAACGCCTATCACGGGAAATCATCTTGATGTGCCACGATCTCTCGATCCAAATCCAAATCTGCTTAGTCCAGAAATTCTAATGCAAAGGAGAGGTCAGTTTTATTTATTAGTCGTATAATGTAAAGAATACTTTTCAATTAGAGAAAAAAGTATATGACCTTTTTTTTACTGTATACTAAAGGAAAATTAAAAAAAAAAATTGTGTCGAATATCAAATTCTGTTATCTGATCTAAATAGTATTGTTCATACCTTGTCATTTTTGTAAAAATTTATTTTAGTTTCTTATAATCTTTCTATAATTTATATTTAAAAACTAATAATTAAAAATTATTTAAAATAATGTTGAACAAAATTTTGAATTAAAATTTATTCTTGTGCATTTGACATATTACCTTTGCGTGAAATATATTAGTTCAAAGCATTTTTAATTGATAGTATTTCTATTGATAATATTTCTATCTTTAGAGTTATTGTAACAAATAATTATGCATTTCAGTGTTCGTATTATACATTTGTATGATACTATAATGAAATTAAAATATCTATTTATTAAATAGTTGGCTGACATCCTCCTTCTTTATTTCAAGTTGATACAATCAAGATAAAATTATCATATAGTATGCAAATTTATTTAAAATATAACAAATTTTTTCTGACATATAATATTTTTAGGATATGGTAAAACATAATCTTTTGTCAATTAAATGTCTTCATGAAGTATTTTAATACTGTTCCTATGTTAAAAATTTTAAATTTTGAGGTTTGGATTTTTTTTCAAAACATAATTGAATACAAGTTACCTACTTTTGAAATCTACTACTTCGAATTCTTGATTTTTAATATTAAACAGTTAAAATTAATTTTAAACAAATAAAAGTTCTTTTTTAAATAAAATTTTTTATAATTGAATAAAAAGTATATATATCTGGTTATTTATCTATGTTTTTGAATTTTAATTCAATGAATTATTATTTATTAAATTAAAATTTAATTACTATATATCAAATTGCGTAATAAGAAAAACTATAATTTTTAATATTAAATATTTATATATCAATAAGACCGTTTAAATTTACACGAAAAAAGTATTAATTAAGCCAATATTAAGTCAATAATAAATCGATTAAGTTAATATTAAATTAACATATTTATTATATTAATGCATTTAGGTTGAAAGATAAAATTTCTTATATATAATATAAATCATAATAAAGCACAAATATATATATATATAAATTTTAAAAACGTAAAAGAAGTATCGATATAAGTTAACAAGATATTTTTTATATATTAGAGAGGGAGAGAGAGAGAGAGATTTTTTGTTTGAAATATTTTAGGAAGCAGAAGACCAAGTATTCTACCAGTACCAGATATGTTGACAAGCTCAACGTTACATCTTCCTGGTCAAGAATCCTTAGACCACGAAGCTGACGAGTCGGAAGATGAAATGGATGATGACGTTCCTTGGAGATCGCCAAGCGAGAAGATCGCGTAAGTATTTTGTCTTTTTCTCGACTTCCATCGTAATATATTACATCAAAGGATATCCATACTGCAGCACGAAGAATAGCTTATTGAGAAATAAATCGAGAAGAGAAAATTATTAGCAGGAATTTTTGTCTTTTCTTCTCTTCTTCCGAATTGTTTAATATACGTTATGAATATATCAACTTTAAGCACAATTGCAAAATTTTCTAAGGACAAACAATTTTGCACTTTGTCTCGCACACCTGCATGGTACGGTCTTGTGCAACAGATTTTTTTGTTTATGTGCATTATAAACGTATTTCTTATACTTATGCATATTGTATGTATTTTATATTTTTTGTATCTGCACACTATTAATACATCTAAAGATAAATAACTCTTTAAAGACAAATCTGAATTTTTGAAATTTGATAAATAAATAAATAATAATTTAGTTAATGTCATAATAATTTAATTAATAATATTAATTTGTATTATTGTCTTATTATAAAATAATTCTTAATTTATTTTTATAAACTTTTTCATAAAAGGGCAAAAAGTGAAATTAATTTAATTTTATTTTTATAAATTACGGTATCATACATCAAATATCATAAATCAAATTATAAAGATATTAAAGTACACAATTCACTTTTCTGATACAATTTATAAACATATTATTTTTAAACATACATATTGATGTTTTACTTTATACATAAATTAATTCCTAGTACTTAAAATTTTATTCATCAGACTTGAATTGGATTTCTTTTTTAGTGAATCTCGAAATTGTCAAATTAATTGCAAAATTAATAAAAAAAAAGAGAAAATAGCTGCACAATATTTTATCTATTAGAAAACATTTTCTTTAAATTTAATAAGTAAAATTCTCATAAAAATAACATTATATTTTTGGCTACTAATTTTTTAAATTCCATTTTATACGTTATCGTGAAATTCTAAAAAACCTCTGCTTAAGATTACGTTGAAGATGGGGGGTTACTCATCATCACTCTATTTTTCTGAAAAAAACCGTGCAACTATACTCGACACGTTTTTAATTTAATGACATCATTAGTGTTAAAACGCGGACGCGTCAGGAGCCATTGTAACGTTAATTCTGTGCTATCGAAAAAGAGAGTACTTACATAGGTATTCCAGGAGTTATATGAATATACTGTGTACCTCCTGGCTCTTCACAATATGCTTTCATCTTTATCCTACGTTTTCTCGACATCATGATCGTGTCAGCAAGTTAGTGTTAGTAGCGTGGGTGTAAGTGCTAACAGTGTAGTGAAACGACCTATATTTGCACCCTCTAACTTTTACGCAATAAGCAGAAATGGTTTCAATTAGAAAATATTGTTCCGTTAGTTCAAATCTAAAATTTTATAGATTATATAACTTATAGTATAATTATCAAAATTTATAATAATTATCAAAAATTATATAATATATTATTAAAATCTTAATTTAATCTCAATTTTAAAATTAAATCTTAATTAAGTCTTAATTTAAAAATTTAGGACGTGTAAATAATCATTATATATATTATTTACTCTGTTATCTCTAATGAGCTTGTATATTTACTCATAGACATAAACCTTATCTACTTTGAATATTCTAATATTTTAGTATTCCAAATTTTTATTATAACATGTTTATAATAATAAAATAATTCAAAATTTGTTTCCTTAATTATCAATTACGAATTTTCAATTTATTGCAGACAATATTAAAGTTATCATGTCTATATACCTAAATATTTATGAATTATTTTAAAGCATTTATAGAAAATTTTATTATTAATTATGAGTTTCAAATATATATTAACAATAAAATTTTATCTTAAATTTTGATATAAAAATTTACTTAGAATTGACATTGTTTAGAATTAACTGATAATTTGTTTTTACCTTCTAATTTTTATTTTATGTCTACTTTTTAATTATAAAAAAACTTTTTTTGTAATAATTAATATTATGTATCTATTGTACAGATAAAGAGTACGCGTTTCCTAAAATGTTATGTAAATAATGAAGAATATTAAAATATATGTGTATGTGTGTGTATTTTATCATTTATATATAAAATGCTAGAAGTAGATAAGAAGTATTTTCGGACTTTCAAATAAACACAGGCTTATTAGAGATAACAAAAAAAATAATATGCACAGGATGTGTTTTCTCTAACTTGAGCATCTAAAATATATTTGTTTTTAATAATACAACAAAATATCAAAGGAAAAATTATTCGTTCGGAAAGAGTAAAAGTTATGATAAGCAAAAAATTCTTTTCACAGTTATATTTTTGGAGATTTCGAGATTATTACTATTTTTTTAAATAAAATTTTGTACATAATAAAAATAATTTCTTTACTTATTATGCATATAAAAACATTAAGGTAATTATTTCAAAAAATTAATAATTTACGAAATATTTTATACTTTATTACAACAAGCAATATAAAGTATCTAATTATTTTTTTATAACTGTATTCTAATATACTTTTTTTATACGCAGAATAATAAGATGAATCAATAAGAAAATTTATACATATGTGTGCGTGCGATATTGATATAATAGTAATAGTGATATATCAACGACAAAATCGCGTATGTGTGATCCTACTGAATCGGTAATACATATGGCTGCTTTAGGATCTTAATATCGCAATAATTTTGAAATCTGAAAAAATATGATCTAAAAAAAAATTTTGCTTATCATAATATCTACCTTTTCAAAACAAATAATTTTTCCTTTTAATATTTTTATATCGTAAAAACAACAGAGTCATTTTAAATGCTCGAAACACCCTGTGCGCAAATTATTTGCGCAATCATTGTAAATTTTTTAAATTAAGATTTTAATGGCTTTAATATTTCTTATTTTAATAGTCTTAAGTAGCATTAGTGCTATGCCTATATAGTTAGCAGTAAATATGATCTCTAATATCTCTTCATAGTTAAGAAAATTTGGAATGTATTTTTGTGCAAAACAATATAGAGCTTCGAAGTAGGTCCCCAGAGTTAGATCCAAATATGAATTTTTTTTATTACAATTTGTATTATTTTATATTTTTTATTCATCTTTCTGATTGTGAGAAGTGTAAAGTATTGAACACGATAGATCAGATGGTTTTATGCGCAACGCGAATGTTTTATCGCACTGGAGTTTATATTCATCTTTGATCGATTATAATCGTGCAAATCAATGGTCAATGTATCCTGTCTCAATGTCTCTCAATGCCTGTTTCACTAACGGCACCGGACGGTGCCGTTGAATTGCTGCTCGATGCTGTCCTGCCTGACACCTTATATGTCCTCATGGATGTTTTCGATGTCTTCCTTCTTGCATCGTCCTTGTGCACTGCCGTCTTGCCGCACGACTTCTGTTCAGCAGGTTCAAAGGGTGAGTCTCTTACGTACGCTTCTACACGTCTCTAGTTGATTTGCTTATTTATTTATTAAAATATATTTTATTTGTTTTAATTTTACTTATTATAATATAGTTTATGTACATAGTATATCTTATATAACTTAGAGATTTGCTCGTTAAAGTAGTGTCGTAAGTACAATATATGTATATCGGAAACTAACAGTATTTCGACGTCAAGAGAAAACACTATTGTAATAATTCTACAAATATAATATATATATGTTATATATATGCAGTTTTTTTAAACTACACTGAGCCAATATAAATCAAATTTTAATATTTTAAATGTTTATTAATTACATATCACACAAAGCACAAGCCGTATAAAAATTATATAAAAATTATATAATATCAAATCCGCAATAAAACAATTAATAGCATATATATATATATATATATATTAATTCAAGATAATAAATAATTTTAATTTTGTTGTTATTTAAAAAAGAAATTAATAACGATTAAAAATAAAAATTGAAGTTCTACATAAAATTTGTATTTACAATCGTTAATTTTATCATAAAAAACATTCCTAAATATTTTTAATGTAATTAATTATGTAATAAATAATTTTAGTGTATAATTTACAAACACAATAACATTATGAGCGTGATAAATGCTTCCGGTCAAATATGACACTATCTCAATATTGAACTATTTATAGTTTGGATCGCGTGACATAAAGATACTCAAGAAATCCGAGAGTATAGTGTAAACCGACTTTACATCCTTTCATCTTTTTAAAATGACTTACCTTCAGCTTTCAAGGAACTGAAAACCAATAAATAACGTTCGAGAGAGTCAAGCTCTTTTCATGGAAGATTTATATATTTTTACGTATATCTTATAGAAAAATAACTATTATACATATATCTATATTGGTTAAATATATTAATACAAAACATAAAAAAAAATTAACTTAATTTCCATTCTGTAACTTTTAACGATAGTTCGGTATTGTTATGTTATTGCATAGCTTCTTTGCCATATACATATGACATCTGCATAACAAGTGTATCGACATTGTCATTAAGAATTATAGAATACAGTCGGAATACAATCGAGATCTGTTCTTTTTATATATTAATAATACGTCTTTTTCCATATATCACTGGGTCGTTCCAAGTAACATTTGACGCTTAATAACAAGCGCATGGTGCCGAAATTTAGCATCTTACGTAGAGCCGATTGAAGCCAAATAATTAAATTTTAACAATATTGCAGAATTGTCAAGGGATTTCCGCCAGTTTCACCTTTCATTGGAGTTTCGCCAACCTTGTGTTATCTTCTTAAAGAAAAGAAACCTCTCTGTTGCCTTCAGCTGGCTCAGGTATGTATAGCACTGCAGACGATTACAAAATAAAAATAAATTTTTTAAATTATATATAGAATTTTAACGATTTTTTCCATTCTCATAATTCTTTTTACTATTTTATTAGGTATGTCAGCATTGCAGTTATAGAAACGCCAAAGAATATAACTGGCAGAATAAGACCATTATATTGGCAGCGGATTATGCTAGCAATGGAATTTATAACTTTATAATACCACTGAGGGCACATTTTAGGTATTTATTGCATTATTAATATATAATTGTTTATTGATAAACATTACAGTTTGTATTGTACACTAAACTCCATAAAATGTTTCCGTATATTAAGCAGAAATTTATGTTACTTCACAATTATATTAATACTTTGATTTAAAATACCTCAAATATTTTAAACCAAAATATTAACGCAAGAGTTATTAAAAGCCAATTTTAATGAGTTAAAGCTGTTTATAATTAATTGTATTTTTAATATAAAATGTATTTTAAAATCTTTCACATATACATTTTCATATATATATATATTTTTTTCTAAACATTTTTTTTAAATAATTATATTGAAAATATTTTTAAAATCGCATATGATTTTAAAGACAATAAATCACAATCGCATAGAATGTTGTTTTTTGCTAAATATTATTAAGTATTTTATGTTGCTAATTAAGAGAATAATTGCATATTTATTAAAACTAAAAGGGATATTGAATGAAGGGAATTGAAGAGATTGTATCAACTAATATAAATAGATATGAGGAGGAGCGATCAATTAATAAACAGGAACATTTGCCAGGTCGAAAACATCATTAAATCCGATCATCCTTTTGCTGGAGAGAAAACCAGAAATCGCATTTCTCGACGCAGTGTCCTACTTTCCATTGGTCTATTGGATGCGCGGTTCTATCGACTGTTTAGATGATCTTCTCCGAGCTGGTATTACTTTAGCGGAAAATGTTGTAGTCGTAAACAAAGAACTCAACAATTCCGCCGAGGAGGATACCCTGGCTGATTGCAACACGATTGTTGCAGTGCAGACTATGTTCAAGTGAGCGCTTGTATCTTTCTTGCAAAAACGAAAATTATTCGTGAGGAAATATTTCGAGTATAATTCATAACTTTAATTTCGATTATACATAACTTAAGTTGCAAAAGAGAATTGTACTGCTATTTATTAATTCAAAATAAATTATTTTTTGACATAATACATACATGTTCTACTCTCTAAATATAATATCTTTAAATAAACAGATTATTTTGATGTCTACTTATAATGTAAAGATAAAATAATGTTTACAATGTATAATTACATAAATTGGAATTATAAAAATTAGTAGATTAAATAGGAAAATTAAGATGTATTTTTTCATAGTGTAACGACAAATATAGTTAAAGGGGGGACTCTTAATAAAATTATGTATTACATTCTCACTTTTTATGTGATTATTTTATCTTTTTTTTGATAGATTCTTCCCAAGCATAAAGAGCATAACAGAATTGTCCCAGTCGAGCAATATGCGTTTCATGCAGTTTCGGGCACACGACAAATACGCTTTGCATCTCAGCAAAATGGAAAAGGTACTCCTCAGTGCTACTACCGATGACAACTCTGATGAGCCTCCGATGGGCTCCCCGGTAACACGATATCACTCATTCTCCAACCTCTGATTGATTGATTGTTGAATTGATTGATCGATTGACTGCTACATATCTAATGTTATCGTCGCTCTCGTATTAATATTCACCTGATCCAAAAATACTATAGCAATCATAAAATTAATATTTTGCATAATCCGATGCAAATCTGTTATCAATATCGGTAAAATTGTAACAAAAAATATTTTTGTAGTTGAAACTTATAAATTTATTTCTTCTATATTTTGTCCTACTTTGCTGTTTTCCGGCATGGCTTTTATACAAATCTAATTTCGGTGGATGTTCGAGGTTGTGGCAAACTTAAAAGGACGCTTTCTAAGATTTGCGATCACCGGCCTCGTAAAGCCATGCCGTTGGAAGCGGGAAGAAATTACGAGAGTAAAGTCGCTCCGCGCGGAAATCACTTTGCTCTAAGTGCTGCTTTCCGCATCCACCCTTGTCGTACCGCTTGTCAACTTTACCAATGCCACCGCATCTTTACTTTATTCTTTGGTTCGCGATATACACGAAAGAATCCAAGATAAAATTTTAAAGATAATAAACCGTAGGGATAATTATGTTATAACTGGCGTCTAGTATCATTTTCCAGTTTCTTTAAAATTAGTCATTATATAAATATTATTTCGTATAAAATTTTTCAAATAAATGTGTAGATTACTGGGGGGAAGAAATGTTTAATCTTATATTAATTATGATTAATTAAAAATTGATTATATATACAATCAGAATAGTAAGTCAATTATAAATAATTATTTTTAATTACATATATTAATTAGAAGTATACTCAATAAATAGTAAATTTTAAGATAGAGAAGTTTTTTAATAATTATTATTTTATGAAATATTTTACAAGAGCGATGAAAACATAAAAAACATTTATGAACATTTTAAAAGTAGTCGCTTATGAATTTATAGGTATCGATGCATGAGTCATAATTAACTAATTATTTCTTGTATTGATCCATGTTATTGCCCCATTGCACTTAGTATATCAATAGCTATTCTTTAGTACACGTACGTTAATATTAAATTAAATGTTATAACATGGTAACACATGTCTTGAAATTGATGCTAAATAGATTAGAATCCTTGAAAATATCATAAACTTTATTCATTTTTTGCACAAATATATACATATGTTATTTTATTTTTCTGCATTATATCTAAAGCATGACACATTCAATTAACCTATATTACCTGGCATTTTTTATATATACATTGAGAATCATGCAAGATGTGTGACACGCGTAATCATTCAAACACTGTAATGTAATTCCAAAAATATTGCAATAAGCTTTGGATATTTTTATTTCACTACCTTTTACGGCTATTTACAAAAGCGATAAGCTTTGGTCCATTTTTACAAATATTTTAAAATAATCTCATTATTTTGTTTTATCCAAAAAATTTCCTTTATTTACAAATGACATAAGAAACGTATCATTTCTCGCTTTTGATGACGTCACGATTCAATATGGCCGCGGCAATTAATATGGATCCTTAAGCTAATTATGTTAATATTAATATAAATCTAAAAACGTTTTATATATTAGTTTCGCAAGTTAAAAATTCCACATTAATCTTGGGAATACCCTTTCATTTTTTCTGTTTGATATATCACACTGTGCGATTCGTCTTCGATCTTTAATCTTTTAATTTATATTCTTTTGTATGAAGAGAAAAAAATTGTAGATTATTTATGTCACATCATTTTCATGCTACATTGCATGATGCAATGCGATGTACCGAATATTCGTAAAAGGAACAATATTTAAAATATTGGTTTTTATTATAATGTATACAAATATTAAGGTCCGTCACAAATTTCAATATTTGAATCTGATTTAACTAGAATTATTAAAAGAAAAAATAAAAAAGTTAATTTTATCCAATATTATATAAATCAAGTACATTTTATGTAATCCTTGGATGGCATCATACATCGCGTTGAATAACAGATTTTTTTTATATACTCTTTGATGATATGTTATAGATTGTTAGATTAATGTTGATTAATTTTTTTCAATTACTTTATTTTAAGTAACAACGTATTTTTAACGTTATTTATTTATATACGTATATTTATTTATGATATTAATATATGGTTTAGGATTTACAATTCTTATTGCTTACGTTTGTTTCCCAGAAATATTCATTGGAGCACTTAAAAATTGATATTATTTGCCTGATTGAAAATGTTGAGACACTCGGAGCGTATTTAAATGAGAAGAGAGAAATATTTGTATACGGGGAGACCCGGGAGATGTGTGAGAGTTTATAACAAATTTTAGGAGCGATTGGATGCAGTAATCGGGATATTATCTATAAATATGTAAATAAAATTGATGAATGGTAATGTTTACAGAGAGAAAAGGAAAGAGGATCTCACATATCGTATATGTTTCGACTGCCGTTCGCCGCTGGCAGTGTCTTCAGTGCTTCGATGTTAGATACTTTGCTTTATCAAGCGTTCGTTAAGGATTACGTAATAACATTCGTAAGGCTATTATTAGGAGTAGATCAAGCGCCAGGATCTGGATTTCTTACATCGGTAAGTAATTATTTAAAATATATTACCATAAGTAGAGTTACTTTGAAATATATATGTTAGTAAAAAATATAAAATATATTATGTTAGTAGGAAATCTGCAAATATAATGAACACATATTTAATTTTTTCATATTAGTTAATTAATCTTTAATATATAGAATGTCTTATTTTACTTTCACGAAAAAACGTCTTAAACAAAGCAATACGTACAATTATGCCTGCCAAGGCATAATTTATTTTTGTTTGACAACCCTAAAAAAATTAATCCTTTTGAATTATGACAATTTTGATGAGTTTTTTAAATTAACCTTTTTGTGTTGTAACAATTTTGATAATGTTTTTTGTGAATCAATTAGTTCACTTTCGACGATTGCTAGGATAATGTTTATTCAATTTATTTATGGTAATAATTCGAGAATCGTTTTTTGTTACTTTTGAAGTAAAGAAGCAATATATAGGAATTATAATAATTATGAATATATTTATAAAGAATTATAAAAAATAATACTTGACTATTTATATTATTGGCAAATATAATGGAAACAATTGCAGATGCGCATAACAAAGGATGACATGTGGATAAGAACATACGGCAGATTATATCAAAAACTTTGTTCGACTACCTGCGAAATTCCAATTGGAATATACAGAACGCAAGATACTACTGTATCTGACTCCTCGCACGTAAGTGTAATTTTAAATTTCTCATCTAGAAAGAAATATAGTCGAAGTAGAATTTGTTACTTGTATTTTCTAAAAACAGGAAAATTCTTTGAATGGCGGCTGTGAGTAGCGCATGGTTGTGCTCTCGCTCCTTCTTTTGATTTTGTTTCCTGCCCCATTTCTTCTCGTGGCATTTCTCGGCCTATTCCTACCGCGCATAAATAACGAACCGGAATCGTTGCATCTTGTCGAACTTTCATAGCACGTTTATCTCCCTAATTCATTGATCTTTGCGTCTTTGACATGCATAGTATTAGATTTAGTGTGCTCGATTGCATACAGCTTTCGTTTAAATTCTGATATATAAAATACAGTAAGAAAATAATAGAATTCTAATTAATAGTTATATTTTGATATATATGAACTTTAGTATATGCTTTGATAGATAAAATTCTTCTACTAAAGCAAAAACGCGATAGGCCGTTCAAACACAATTCGTCTAACAAATACATACAATACAAAGCGCTTGTGTTTTCGAGTGTTAATGTCCTCAGCGAGAAGCACTTCGATGGAAGAAATCGAGCGATCGATCTAATCGAGCCACAGCAACGTGCTGTACTCAGACGCGAAACACGGCCGCGACGCTATACGAAATCGCAGCATTGTAGATGTGCTACCATTAGTAAGGGTAGAATTGCTTGTCGTTTTAACAGGGCGACTCAGATGCGGAAAGCGACGCCGGCGTCGGTGTGACGTACAAGGTGCGTCATTCGGCGGCAGCTTCGTGCCTTGCAAATTGCGGTACCCGTGACAAGGGTGCATCTGCTGTGAGTAAAACGTCGACGTGGTGGCTGTTTTTTCTTTCTGATCGTGTTATAAATCTATTTCTATCTTATTCTCCATTCTCGCCTCTATCTCGCTATCGCTCTGCCTCTTCATACCTTTCTTTTTCTCTCTCTTCTTCTTCCTCATTCACACTCTCTCTGATGGACGTCCAGACTCGTCTGCCGCAGCACAGCAGCGCATGTGAAACGTATCCTCGAGATTGATTATACACACGTCAGGAATTTTTGATCGTCTTCGCGAAGCCAAAAATGTTCTTATCTGTTATATAGATTTAAGATCAATTGTGGCGTTCAGAGTCGATATCGAGAAGGTGGCTGTAACAGTGAAATGATAACAGTTTTTGTAATATCATAAAGCTGCGCGCGTGAAGCCACTTGTTGCATATGAAAAGATAAATATGCACATATTTGTCAATTTGAATTTATTATACGTTTGAGTTCACATGTAATATTAATCAATTTCTCGACAAGTTTATAAATCTATTTTTGTAACGAGCAATAATCACAACAAGATCGGATTAAAAAGTATTACAAAGTTTCTTATTTGCATTACAATATCCTACAAAAAACTGCAATTCTTTACTTTATCCTGCACTTTATAAAGAGCACGTAATCTCGAGTGCATAATGCAGCACTATTTTATCACTATTTTATTATACAAAATTATGATAAAAGATAAGGTGGAATAATCAATGCATTATTTAGGCCACCTCATTGATATTATCGATCGTCACATCAGAATACTTGTTTCAGTGCACAAGCGCAGATTTATATTAATACTTTATATCTTTTTCATATACTGCCAGTATTCGGTGAGTCTTGGCGACGAGGCACGCGACAATCATGCGCAGCAGATCGAACGGGCGGAGATTGCGAACTTGGTGCGTTCACGGATGGAATCGCTAAATCTCCCGGTTGCCGACTATGACGATGTATCGGAGAAGCGTAATAGTCTCTCCTATGTGATTATCAATCCAAGCTGCGATTTAAAACTCGAAGAAGGTGACATTGTCTATTTGGTACGGCCCAGCCCGTTCTCCGCACAGAAGACCTTCGAACGACACAACTCCCGCCGCAAGAGCAACATCAGTTTCTGTTCGGCGCAGCTAGTATCGCAAATGAGCGCAGCTGTTGCGGCAGCAGGTCTGCAGACCGGCGGACCGGGTAGTCGTCGCGGTTCCAGCATAGGTTTAGCTAGGGCGCCACCTTTAGGCACGACCAAGTCAAATTCACTGTCTTTACCAGATAGTCCTACCGTGGCCGGCACTCTGCGCGGTCGTTCAAACTCATTGAGAGTGGTCGACGATATTCTGCTGCGACGTAGTAATTCTCTGAGGCAGGGTTTGACGACCAGGAGAAAGAGTAGTTTGGAGGATATCGGTTTGGGTGCGTTTTCACATCCCTCTAATCACAACTCGATCAAGATCGCCTTGAATGGCTCAATTGGTCTGGAGGTGACACCGCCAGAGGAAGGTTCGGCTGGTATCGGAGCTAGCAATACCGGTATTCTCGACGTAGGTCTGCCTTCCATGCCGGAACTTAATGCAGCCTTCGGACCCAGTCTCGGCGCGGGTCTTGGTGGCTCCTTGGGTGGTCTCTACGATCCACCCTCCCTTCAGTGTCCAATGGGTTCGCCCTGCCAATCGCCGCAGATGCAGGGTACCACACAAGATCCGCAACATATACAGGGGACAATAGTATGATATAACCTAATGTGGGGACGCAGGCTCTCCGGCGTGGCACGAAATAAGTGGCTGTAGCGTTCCCACATAGCGTTTAATGCTAGGCGACATCAAGAATGATGTCCTTATAACGATTATAACAGATCGATAAAGGATATTTTAACATCGTATTTCGTGGGACTGACTAAGCCAGATGGATGAGACGGCTGGAGAGCAAGGTGTTTCGATGAAATTGACCACATCAAACTAGTGATTGCGAGTATTAGAAGATATATTTTGCAATAGGTAAAGTAAAGTTGGGATGAGATTATTTCGACAAATTTAACTTAGTTCTGACTCTCTTAGAATTAATTTATGTATTATAGTCTTCATAGCCCTCAAATATAAATACATAAATTTAATAACTTTTATTGCAAGTAAATAATTCACAGATTATTAATGTAGTTCGTTGTTATTGATATTCAAATTATTTTAATTATCAATCGTTAAGATTTACGGAAATAAATTTTTATAAAATAATGATTGATATTACACATTAAATTTTTTATTTTAGATTTTGGTATTAATATTGTTGAATTATTCCCAATATACGACAATTTTTTTACGAGCTTAAAAATGACGCGATTTACGACAATTTGTGGATCTAAACGCAAGTATATCATAACTGTGATACGTCAAATTCATTGGTTTTCTGAAAAGCATGCTTTCTATTTTTACGAAGGGTCTTGTCAGAAATCTCAATGCTATCACGATTATTGATAAAGAATCGTGTCAATCAGAAACCGATATGCGCCCTCTTTATTATTAGAAGGCGATAAAATTACATTACGAGCTTCATATGTTGTGTTGTATTTTCTTTTTATAATTTGTATTAAAGTCTATGGCCCATAAGCCCATAGCACATACAAAAACGTAAGGCAATAAAACGTAAGCAATAAGGAAATTGTAACATTGGATTCGCTACTAATCTTATGGTCTCTATTGTGATTGGCCAATTCACTTACAACTTACGTCTTACGTTTTTGTACGTGCTATAGGCTTAATAGCAGCTACGTTCTTAAAACGTTTTGCTCTCTAGGTCGCCTTTAGCGAATTAACATTCGCGTCTACGACTTTATTCATCGGGCATATAAAATATCGTATAAAATAGTGTACGAAATGACACTAAAAACGCTTTGTATGACGATTGACAAGCATATATTTTTAATTATTACTTATAATCTGAACATACACTACAAATTACTACAAATTGACATCATTTCCTGCATTATGGGAGATTTGAAAACGCTTTGTTTAAATATGAAATGTAACAAAAATTGTTATAAATCTTATTTATTTTCAATAATTTTTTTTAAATTAAAATAGAAATTTTTGAAGAAAATTAGATTTTTTATTAAATGTTTTATTAAATAATCTTTTAACTAATAATTGTCACAATTATAATTAATAATTTTAAAATTAAATTACAATTTATAATAAATGCTTGTCCGTCACCTATTTCATACATTCTCGAGATACAAATATCGAATATACAACATGAATCTTCTATAATGTATTTCTCGATTCTTATCTAGCGTTGCGCTCAGCGATCGAGCGTGAATAATTTTATAATAGAAAGAAAATTTATGGCGAGAAAGAGTCTATTATATACATATACGTACCATAAAGATATGCTGTATGACCACATTTTAATCATATCACGCGAGAGTGCCGCTTACGCGGAAGTCATCATTATATCCTACATAAATAAGAAAAAGAGTATTTTAGAAAGATTTAAGTGCTTAGAACATGTGCGTATATTATCATGACTTTTCGCGCGGTGACTAATAAATTGATCAATGAATTTTAATGTCAAATCGCAGGACGATTGTCGATCTTCATAACGACGCCAAGATGTACGGCCGATATTTTAAATAATATAGACAAGAATCGTATCGTATTAATATCGTAAAAATTACGTGATAGATGAAAATCGATCGCAAGTGAATCGCACGAAAACTATTACTACTATTACCTTCTTCTTCTACCTAATTTACTCTCCTAGTTTCAGCCTTGATCTGTGTTTCGTGAATATTATCCCAAGAGTTAGTTATCGTTGAGAGAATGACAATTATTCTCGCTTGATAATTCAACAATTTATTCAATTATTTAGTCAAATTCGAGTGAGTCGTTATTCGCCACTCAAGACAAGTTGCATCGATTGGATTATCTAACTGTGGATGACGTGTTTCTCTAGATTGTCATATCTTCCGAATAGTAACTTCGACAGGAAAGAATAATTATAGGATTACAAAAAATTTTTAAATGTGTAAAAAATTTCTAAAAAGGTATTTGAAAAATTAATGATAAAGTATTGCCTGAGGAAGATGTGAGTGCATCACAGCTAGCTAGATTGGTGCAACAGGCCACAATAGAATTTAATCTTTGATGTGATGCCACAATCGTGACGCTCACAGCCAAATGTAATCGTTCGTTGACCAATTTACACTTTTCTTCGACCAATCAAGTTATATTATCGAGTACTAGTTTCGATATTGCTTTCAATAAGCCTAGTCAATTTAATGCTGTTAAATGCGCCGTCAGAAATCTATTTCACAAAACAACTTTTGGATAAATATCCTTTAAATTTTTATTTATTATATTAATTTTTTATATAAACATTTTAATATATGTATAAGGTAATTTGACATTTGCAATGAAAATAGTAATTACATAGAACAATAGTAATAATAATAAAAATTAAATTCAAGTATTGGTTTAATATTAAAATAAAAAATTTAATTCATTATTTAATTTTTGCAATTTAATTCATAATTACATAAAATAAATTAAAATAATTTGTTATTATTACCTTTATAATAAATGCTTTACCTATGTAGATAAAATAAGTTATATCATCTACTCGATATGTTACAAAACAATTGGTAATTTAAATTTAATTTGATTATAATAAAAATTAAAAATTAGACACAAGAACGCAAATCACAAAATAAAGAACTAAAAAGTCGATTTGTGGAATAGATCAGCCAAAATAAATAATTTTTTAGACGAAATTGAGACAAGGTGTGAGACAGGTTTTGAATGCGCTTTGTACAAAATTAAAATAAGTAACACACCATATCTCTTTTTCCTCAGGCTCGCTTTACACCCATAATTGAAAATATTAGAATTATCGTATCACATACATTCAATTATCACATTTTTGTCGTTCTATTATTTATCAAAGCAAAATCGGCCATTTCTAACATTTGGATTCATGGACATTTGTCCATGCATTTGAATCTTTAATTAATTTTCTCTCACTTTATATGCTCTTTACCTTTTATTACCATTTTTTTTTTTTTCTCTATGATTAGCACTGAACCCTTCATTGGCGACAGCTCGTAGATTTTTATACGTAAATACTTTATGAACAAATAATTTTTCAGAGAAGAATAATAAAGAATTTTTTATGTAGTAAGTAGAAAAGATTTCTGAATTCCGAATATAAAAAAATACAATAATATCGCGATCTTGTCTTAAACAATAATCGATTTAGAGAAACTTGACAGTTTTGTATAATTTTACCGGACATATGAATGAACATGAACAGAGAGAGGACCGTCCGACTGTAGTAAAATTATTGTTTTGACAATGCTCTTATCTAAAATAGTAAAGAAAACAACAAAAATTACGGGACTTATCACCTTCTATTTCCAATTAAAAATTTATGGCTCAAGTTCTTGAGACTTTTCGCTAAAATTTTCTTTTCTTCCCTTTAAAAAAAAATTCCACTAAATTGAGATTACATTCAGATATAACACAGTGTATCATAGAATCTAAACTTCTTTTATTTATATGAACAAATATCTCGATGGGAAGATTATTATTGTAAAATAGTAGAAATAAATTTAATGTAGAGATGCATCGAAAGCGTCTATGTATCCACATATTGCGAAAGCGAGTAAAACGGTTATTCGAAAAGTATATATAATTTATAATTAATTATAGGATCAATCCAATATAATGTGACCTGACTCGTTATAGCTGAATTTAATAATCTATAGAGTATCCGCGCATTACAAATTTTAATGCGGCAAAGTTACAGCAATCTGTCGCAAGGCGCTTGCCGCTCTCGAGGAAGATTGTTCGAATTACGTTTCGATTGAGAGTGCGATGGATTCCGCGAAACTGTGCATGAAACTCTTCTTACAATATGCAAGAATTGAACCTGCCCATGCAATTCTTATATAATGTAGGATAAATACAACGATTTACCGTGTATGCAACGTGTGTGACTTTTCGGAAAGTAGATCATTGAATTTGATTGGACTTATTTGAAATATATTTATTTCATCTCAATTTATATTAAAAGATGTAAAATCTGCGAAAATAAAGAAAATACGTTATATTTAAAAAATATAACTTGTTGGTAGTTTTTGTATTAATTAATCTGTAAAAACTTGATTATTTTTTATTAGTAGAACAAATTGTTCATTTTTTCTCGTAGCAAAATGATAAAAAAAAAGAATTATTAATGTCCACGTTCAGCTTTTCTCGTTCAATGTGTATTAACATCCAC
Source organism: Trachymyrmex septentrionalis (assembly GCF_001594115.1). NCBI lineage: Eukaryota > Metazoa > Arthropoda > Insecta > Hymenoptera > Formicidae > Trachymyrmex > Trachymyrmex septentrionalis. The sequence goes on from NW_017305180.1 coordinate 1,910,716, forward strand.
ATCAAGTTAAAAATTTTCTTCATTGTTAGAGCTCGATATTTTAATAACTTTATGATAATTTTACTTATATTTTACATTCGTAATGTAAAATTTGAAAAGTACGAGTTTTTTTCTTAATATTTATAAAATCGTTTGTACAGTACTCGTGCCTTTATTACGCGAGAATACACATTAAACGGCTGTAAGCTTTCTAAAGGTTTTCGTACACGTTAAAAGTAAATTACTTTTTCACAATATAATTTAGTATTGATTCTTTTGATAATTTTAATATATCTCTCACAGTTACACGATTTAGTTTAAATTTTCTGCTAAACTTAATGCAAAATTTAGATTGATTATCTGAATTCTATTCACTTAACATTCATATTTCCTTTAACCAATATGAAATAAGAATCAAATAATTATTCAGTAGTCAATCAGATAGTTTAATAGTAAATAAAGATGCGGACCATTATTCTTTTCCACCACGATTTTCGTATGATTGTAATAACGTACGTTTAATTTTAATGAATACTTCCTTATTAATATTTATATCAGATATTTTATGTAGCGTATTTCCCCGTCTTTAAAAATATGCTTAAAATTAATTATATTATTTACGAAATTTATATATGTTTTGTTTCCAAGAAGTGATTAAATTTACATAGTTTTAAATAATATTCACTCCCTCAGGTATTTTAATTACAATTATTTTGCTATATACCGCTTTCCGGATTAAAAGTAGCCGTATTTGAAAGCGTGAATTTGTTTTCCAATTTGAAGAGAGGCGCATGTATTTTCTTACGGATGCACCAGATATCACACAAGTTCCTTCGAAAGTTTAAGCAAGAGCTTGGTGCACCTTGAATGAGCTCTCTTCGAATGGCATGAATCTTATAGAAGTGGCCAGCTGGTTCTTATGATAAGATTTACGTAATTAAGCATTCCTCGACCACAAATACAATTGTAAACGGCTGTACGTAATGTAAAATAATAAAAACAGAAAATAGAGAGAGAGAGAGAGAGAGAGAGAGAGAGAGAGAGAGAGAGAAAGAGAATGTATTTACATAGATAAAAAGAAGATACATATATATATATGTATATATTATATATGCGACGTTGTAACGCGATGCGTGCGAAATGCATGTAAATTTATTATAAATAAATTATTATAAAGCAGTAAGAAGAGCTCTCCATAATATCTGTTACAATATCTGTTAATAATATTTGTTATTAAGAAAATTTTTTATTCTATCTTTCTATCTTACTATATATTCCGCGCGATTATTATGTTATATTAATCATATATATGTATATATGTGTAGAGGTATGCTAGAAATGTGAATATCATTGTGCAGAAATTTATTAAAATACTCATAAAAAAAATTAATAACAACATGAGAAAACGCGACGGACATTTTAAAAGAAATAATGACTCTTATAATTTAAAAAAAATTTTGTTAATTAATAATGAAATAATAACTAAATTTTTTTATAGTTAAATATTCTTATTCTATAATAATTTTTATTTTTAAAATTATAAGTAAAAGTAACATTGTAGTGAGTAAAATTATTTGATTTTTTCTTCTCTGCGCTCTTTCTCTCATTCCTACAAAAAATATTCCTTTCCTTTTATTCTTTTATAAAATAAGGTTAGACACTAAAAATTGTATCATAACAATTTATATTTATGTCAAGCTCTCAAGATAATAATTTGAATTTTTGATAAGTTAACCGATGTTTTATTTTAAAAAATAATTGTTTATTACTACTCGTTGAAGACAGAGGATACTGAAAATAATAAAGCTAGGAAATTATAAATATGTGTATGTGGAATGTTTATTATAGGTATTTATATATGCACAAGTGTCCTATATACATTACATATAGATATTACGCGTAACATCGTTCATCTGTACAATACATAAATACAAAGTTTTAATACATTATTGACAGAAATGAGTCTAGTTAACAGACACTGTTTATAGGCTTCAATACATTTTCAGTGAACTGTCCTACTATATTACCTCTCGGGTGATAACATGCTACTATAACACATGAACCATCTCGTTTGGCCATTGCAATACCCATTTCAGTCGTGTTTTTCCAGACAATTTGCGTAAAATGACCTGCAAGAAATAAAAATATTGTGAACGTATTGTATTTATAATTTTATCACAATCTTTTAAAAAAAAATGTTTAAATAAGTTAAATACATAATTTAAAAAATATTATAAATTTTATTATTGCAAAATAAGTATGAAATTAAATTAATTAATTTCTTAGGAATAAATCTTTAATCTGTTTGCATACAATTGCTATATCTTAGGCATTTTTATATATTCTATTAATTTTCCCATTGATTAAATTTGATGTGATATTGAAGTATATGGAAATATTGTGAAACATACATGTGTTAAGAACTTTTGGCTCGATACCAAATTTATGTTCTTTCTTCTCGGAATACCACTTTGAAATGACTTCACGTGCAGAAACGATCAGTTTAGGATCAGAACATTGCATTGAATAAATATTTTCGCCGTACGGAGACGACGATTGAGGTACGAGTTTGTTTGTGTTTAGCAACGTGTTTGCCCAGGCCTAAGGGTGAATAAATATATGTATATAGTGCAGCTGATTTTTATAACATTTTTTACACAATTTTTAATCAGTTAAAAATATATTTAATAATTAATATACATATATAAATACGTTCCAATGATAATATTATATATTCTGAAATACCTTGGCAGCTGCTGTTAATTCCGGACTTAATCTTAAATTCGGTACACGATGCTTTCTTCGATACTCATTGTGAACCAGTAAGGCCTCCTGCTGCCACATTTGCTCATCTATACAATGTTGTTTTAGGTCGATAAAATGAATTCGTTTCGTAGGACCTATGTCCACGGGTGAAAGGACATTCTCCGTGAAACTGCCTAAGAAATTCCCAGCGGGATTGTAATTACACACAACATAGACTTCGCCATTTCGATTTCTAGCCATTCCCACCCCTAATTCAGTACTGTCCCTCCAAATCACTTGTGTGAAGTGACCAGTCTTCAACGTTGTAGGCTCTTTTCCATATTGATGCTGAGTTTCTTCAGCATACCTACAAAAGATAAAAGTTTCAATACGTTATATTTAAATATGAATATAATTACCTTATTAAATGATAAAAAAATTATCTGTAATACAGATTTTTGATTACCGATGTTTTTATACAAATTTGTGTTAAACATGTTTATAAAAATTTTAGATTATTTTAATTACAAATAATTATCTACATTAGACGATTGATAGGAAAATACAATTAAATGCTTAAAATAACAATTTAAAAGTCAACAGATCTCTATCTTCTTTTAATTTATATTTAAGGTTAATTCAAATATATATATTGATAAAAAAAAAGAACAATAATTATTTTTATTTCATCATTATGTTAATTATGACTTTATATTATATGTTATGATTGTTGCCACATTACATTACATTGAAATCGTTATGTTAATTACGAAATCATAATTAACATAACGATTTCAACATAATATAATATAGCAGCTATGTTATAACATATAATGTATGTATTAACAATAAATATATGCAATCATCTCACCATTCATTCACCGGCTCTTCGCCACCGACAACTGTCTTTGGGTTGGAGCTCCACATACAATAGAGATTCTCTCCATAGTCAATATTCGCTCTATGTTCTAATCTACCTTTAGCGGCCAATATATTAGCCCAGTCTTGACTTGTCTTGCACAGCTGGAAATAAACAAATCTCATTATTTATTGATTCCAGTTAAAGTTGTTAGCAGAAATCTTCCCTCCATGCTTCGGAGAATGAGGCAAGTATAAAAAATCGACTTTCTTCGATTCTTGGAAGTTGTTCAATAAGAATTACGATTTTATTACGATTTTATCGCAAAAGAAAGATCGATAGTAACCTGCTTGCTGAGTCGTAATGGCGGTATTCCATGCCGCGATCGGTAGAAATTATGCGTGTCGAGACAGACATTAATAAATTCCTTCGAAGGATTCGATCCCGATCTGCGTACAGACGGTTTATGTGTGTCAATCTTTGTTATCTATAACATATAGAGACAGCATCGTATGACGGATTGAGATCAAACAATAAATCCATAATCTGTTAGTAAAATCTACGAGTATATTTACAAAGATTCTCATTAAACATTTCATTACTTTTCATTATAATAGAATACTTAATGTGTATTTTTCAAACATCGCATTGAAGTTTTAGATTTAAAAAAATTGTTTATATTAACTGCATGACTTAAAATCTACACATTTTGTAAATATCATATTCATTGATTTTCAAATTATAAAATTTTACTGATATATCCCAATAGCATTATTATGTATCTTTCACAAGATTTTAAAGGTTTAAAAAAACAGAAAAAATACAAATACTATTATTATTTAATTGCGAATTGGGAACAATGCCAACGATATATAGTAAACAATATAATAATATAAATAGTAAAAGCGGACAGTGTCCTTAATAACTTAAACGCAGAACCATTTATAGGAAGAAACTAACTGACAGAAATAATTTCCCATCGTCCTATAGGAATACGATCATCTGCTACACGATTAGAATATCCATAGATAAGCTTCCGTTTGCGCGCGCGCGTGAACGCTCGTTAAATTTCTCTTACTTGCTGAAAAAATTACCGAGTGTAATAAATTAAAATATAAATAATAAAGAAATAACACACTTTTTAGAATGTCATTTCAATAACTAAATTAGAGATCGTAATCTAAAACAGAACGGAGCTGTAATTATCGTGAGACTCGAACTGGCGATAGGTTCAGAGCTTTCCGACAATCATCTGTTTAATTGCTTTAAAGGTCTGTTCTTTTTAGCTAAATTTCTTGCACAGTTCATTTTTCTCTTTTTCTTTTCACATAAGAAAAAAAGAAAAAAGATACAAGAAGGTCAACTGAAAAGAACAAATCGATCTTTATAATTTGCAAAATATAGGCGGTGACTTAAATTGAAGGTCAAAAAAGTTAACATTAGATCATTAAATAATGTTTTCGATAATAATCTTCAAAATACTGTTAATTAAAAAAGTTAATTAAATATTTATAAACAGAGCATTTGTGCAAAAAAAAAATTCGATACCGCTAGATTAAACAAAATTCAACAAAATTCAAGTAAGTTGTTTCAATTACCAGTTATCAGTGCCAGATAGTCGGTTAAAAACTTGCGGTTATTGAGTTCGCTCTTTGATGAATATACATGAATTCGCGCTACAAATCGCTTAACCGTTTTGTAAGCAAGGCCATTAGCATGAGTGCAAAAACATCACGCGCGTATGAAGAACAAGTCCGGCGAATGAGAACGCAACGCCACGCGCGCGGAAAATGGAGCGGAAAAATCGATTCCGCGAGCGCATAAGCGATTTAGACTTCTGACAGATTGGTCATCGCATTAGCCGAATGATCATCCCAATGATCCACCAATTATCCAAAAGATGCAAACCACTCTTAAAAAAGGAGCGATCTTGAGTCATCGCAAAGTGGCAATGCACCTTTCCGCGAAACAACTCTTATAATGTTTAAGCTCCTTTCACACTGCACGCAATGTCACGTGCAGTGAAGATAATCGTCAAAGAGTTACGCTTTCCAACCGGCTAATTTACCAAGTAGGTTGAAATCTAAGGACTCTTAATATGAAGAAATTGCGGTAGATCGAATGGTGAAAAATTAGCTAGCGAAGAATAATCATCAGTTAAAATCAATTAACATATTTGTTTTTATTTAAATATATCTTCGTATTTAAAGCATGTAAATATGTTAATTCTTTTTTAGAATTACATCCAGCATTGTTAGTTCATAATTGTTCCGAAAAATACCGATAGTCTAATTTAGACAATTATTTGTTACACAAATAGCTTCTTAATGTAACGCGATTTATTTTCACAAGGAACTTATAATGCAAATGTAATCTTACATAGTATAAGACTTTTATAAATGCATTTAGATATCATTTATTTACGTAGTACAAGTAGCACGAATTAATTGCTTATTACGTTACATTGCAATATTGTTAATATGATCAGCAATTTACATAATACTATCTGTTTCATTTGTAAGCGCAATATAAGCGATCGCGCATTTACGTAAAGATATATAACTGAGAAAATTTTCATTGTCTTTAGACTTTCTATAAACATTATTGCTTTTAATCGTTCAGACCTGAACTTTTCAGATTTTTCACTTTCTTGTAAAAATTTGGTTGACAACCTTGGAAGTTTAGCTAAAATTTGAAATAAGAAAAAAAGAATTATTACGACTTCAGAATTTCAAAATTATGGAATTTTGTCTTCTTTATTCCTTGAAATTATTAGATTTTAAAGCTATGTATATTTTTCAAGCGTTTATCTCGAATACTTATAATTTTAGATTTTCAAATTTATATTTTTGGTAAAATATCAATAAGCAGTTACAATAAATCTCGATACCTGTGAGGACGAATATCTCGCAGAATCGGGAGATGCTGAAGAGGACCTAGCACTGCTACAAGACATGCCATCACTTCCTAGACTGCCATGGAAACTACCATGCAAGGAATTCGACAAAGGACCCGGCGATGCTGGCGATGCCGTCAACGGAGACTTCGATCTTACTGAATCCGTCCTCGACCTGAAAGTAGACCAATTACACGGTGTACGAAGAAATACAAAGCGCTCCTTTTTGCTCCAGACAGCACAGTGACGTATGAATACTTAACGCTTTAAATAAGCAGATCGAATTTATTGAATTTTTTGCACTAGAAGCGACTTTATATGAGCGAATGTAGATCAAGTTTTGTTCGAATTGGATTTGCTTTAAGAATTCCTTACAACTTACAATTAGTTATTTAATGCTCTGTAGACATTATAAAAATCATTAAAATTGTTAATTCTATTAATAGTTATCGAGAAATAATTAGTTTTATAGAAATGAAATTTTTAATATATAAACTATAGTTACATATATACCTAAGTACATACATTTGTAATTACGTAGATTAATATTATCAAATAAATATACAATGGTGTCTATTATCAAATAAATTAAATAATTGTGTTTATTTATCTTTGATAATATTAAAACAAATATTATACAATTAAAATATTTATAAAATTAATTAAAAATGTAATAAGGAGAATTGTTTAAAAAAATAAGAACTTTAAATACAGAAAATATTTTAATTTTTCTTAAATAAGAAAAAAATATTATACCTTTATTAATTTAATAAGAAAGAAACATAAATTAATCAAAAAGTATTATTAAAAAATTGTTTTTTAAAGGAATTTTCATTACAGGGATGGTATTTAAAAAATAATGAAATTAAGGAACGTAATAGTAATTTATGTTTGTTAATTACACGCACACACACACACATATGTGAAATATAATTATGGATCAAAACGTGTCAAAAGAATTGCGTAAATGTTTAAATATTTACAAATATTTAATAAAGTGCAATAAATTGTAATCCAAAATCAGCAATATCTTAAATTGTAGTAATTCAGAATTTTTATCACATCATTAAAGCTCGTTTAAGAAACGTCATTGTTTCTTTAATAATTCTCAAAGATGCAAATTTTTTTTATAAAATAAAAATTATATAATATTATTTTAAGACGACATAATCTAATATTATAATCAATATTTCTTTTTCAGATCGACATAAATTTGCTTTAACTATATGAAGTGTAATTGATACTTATAGGGATACTTATAAGGTATAATAAAATTTCAAAAACTGTTCTTTACGTATCTTGATGGAATGAGAGCAAGCAAAAAAGCCAATGAAGTTACGATGTGTCATGATCTTGATTGTAGAGATCACATAGACGATCATTATGGCATGTGCAATGAATCGAAGCGATCGAACGTGAGAGTATTTAATAGCATACTGTGTAATTACAGTGTATCTTTAATCTAGTTCTCTAAAATGTTTCACAGTAGGCTGAATACTGTTTACCCCAGTAAACAATTCACGACATAGATATTCATTATACACTTGTAATGCAAACCCATGATCGTTTCATGCAAAATTGCATATTGACTAATGAATAGCAATTTTGCCGGACTGTGCAGTTAACTTCGCATTAGAATACAAACAGATCCAACTTATTTACCACTAAAAACAATCATTGTAAATTATATTGCATAATTTTGTCATGATTCACTAGAAATCTGTAGATAAATATCAAATTAAAAATACATTTTGAAGATACGTTTTGAGAAGCTCAATATTATATCGGCGAATTGACAAATCTGTTCATTTATTATTATGTTTATATGAAGTAGACATGTTCTGAGCAGGAAGTTCCAAGAATATTTAATGTGCGTTTAACGAGTTTCAAGTAATTTGCGATCTGACATCTATTTATTGATGAATGAACACACCAACAGCACATCAAACGGCGAACATATTTAAAACAGGAACTGCCTAAATTATGAATCTTAAAAAGTTTTTAGGAAAGTCTCGCAAAAAAATATAAATTTTAATTAAATATAAATTTTAATATAAATTTTAATTGAATAGCTTTAGTCGTTTATGTAAAATAACGAGAAAATATCCATTTGTATATATATATATATAATAAAGAATTAACCAAAATTAATATAAGTTTTCTTTATTTACATGAATTAAAACATCTAAATGTAAAAAAAACTGTTTTAATTGAAACAATCAAACAATAAACTTTTATAAAAATTCGAACAATTTCAGTATTCAGCCGAAAGATGTTACATCACAGAAAGCCAAGAGAGAGCTGAAAATTCCAGGGTCCTTACTGGACCTCATTAAAGATCACGTGAAACAGCGACTTCATCGTGCTAATCTACACACACACACA
>NW_017305180.1:1919679-1943783 GCF_001594115.1 Trachymyrmex septentrionalis
GTCGCGCTCAAAGAAAGAAGACTGATTGTAACTCTTCAAGATGCTATAAGGGTCTGATCACAATAAAATACAGCATATCTTATAATAAAACATAATTAATATTTTTTAAAGTTTTGAATTAATTTATATATATATAATTAAAGTTTCATTTTCATGATTAAACAATACTTTATAAATAATTTTCGAAATAAAAAATTAGCAAGAAAATTTAATTAGAATAAGGTTTTGTTGTACAGTCACAAAACTAATTAGCCAAATAGTGCGCCATTATATCAATGATTTTGCCTTTGAATTATTGCCTAAATTAAAAATTGTTTTATGCACACATTATGACACTAACTTAACAATTATATTTGGACAAAAATAATTATGAAATTACTATTGTCATAACGTGTGCGTGGAATCAGAATTTTTAATATTCGGACAACTGTTTTAAAAAAATCATCAATAATAATATAATGACACAATCGTGAATAATTGTTTATACAATTACCTTCATGACTGTATATTTATGCTCTTAAAATATAATTCATAAGAATTTTAAATATTCAATCTCGTGTAATAAAATTTATTATTTTGTTAACTAAAATTATTATCTACTTATCTTTTAAAAAAAAATTAAGAAAGATCTATTTTAAATTATCAAAAGATTTCAAAACAAAATAAAATCCAAAAAATTTAAGGCATGTCGTATTTTATTGCATACCTTATTTTTATACCTTATAGCATATTGTGCCTTACTCATTCAAACGAGTTATATTGAAAGTTTTTCTCGACTACGCCACTTGCGTGGGCGGAATCGCATATACGGTCGAATAACGATTCTTCTTCGATAAGGATTTAATACCGACAATACGAACCTCGTGGCGATTAATCTTTCGTTTAAACGATCCAAGTATATTTTTTTCTGGTAAACTTGACAGCACACAAACGGCATTGTATAATTGTAATCATATTTAAACAAAACTATCGAAAATCATTTATAAATTTTAAAATAAGATTATCTTTTTGTTAAATTGTACTATTACATATTAAAAGCATTATACATATTTTAATTGTAAATTGAAGACACATTTTCAATTTGCTTTATGATGAAAAAATATTTACTTTGGATAATTGTTAATAAGTTATCAAATATTATACTAAATTTGCAATAAAACAGTATCGTTTTGGGAACTATTAATGAGAAGAAAAGAAGTATCGATAATAATAATTTAAAGAGAAACGCGTAAATACTTTACAGCCTCCAAGAAAATCTCATACTTTCAATTTAACTCAACGATATAAATCTCATTCATGGCTAGTAAATGTTATCGTCCTGTTACGCTATCGTGAAAGCCGGTAATTTTCAGTATTCTTACAGAATTGCCATCTTCTTGCGACTTGTTTGAATGTAAGCACGCAAACTTTCAGCTGTCGCTCTGCTTTCTACGTGCCACCTACGCTAAGTAAACTAGGACTACATACCGATCCCAGTGAAGTTTCAGAAAATACCTAAGTGATAATATTGACAAAGTGCAATAGATGCCGTTTGCGGCAAGTCTTTAATAAGCTTACTTTTGCTTCACTGGAATCGGAATTTGATTAAACTGCAAGTTTGTGCCGCATAGGCAATTATACCTGTCGGGCGACACTTGATCGACAAAACCGACCACCTTCTTTTTCGTTCCGTGCACGTTGAGCGATGGCATACTACAAGAGCAACGACTTACACTAGAGAAATGTTAAATATTGTATTCACTTCTTATAAGTAATGTTAGAAATAAGATCAAAAATTGACGAGATAGAATTTTATAAATTCTTTAATATTCAATAAATTATAAAGAGAATTATACTTTTTAACTTTGACAAAAGTTAAAAAGTATAAAGATTATAACATAATGTTAGATAAATTTTATCTAACAAATATATATTGCTGATTTTTCTTATAAAATTGACTTCTTATTCTAATTATTCTTATCAAATCGTAAATCTCAGCAACGTTGGAAACATAAAAAATATAAGTATTTTTAAATTGAAGAAATTGAATAAATTCAAGCAACCAATAGAAACTTTTCTCTCTCATTTAACTTCATATAGCTATTTTATTAAAATCTATTTTTAGATATAATTAATGTTAATAAATAATTATATACAAAAATAATGTAATGTTAAAAAATGAAGACAATAAGACTGCTTTTTAATTCTTATTTTAAAAAATGTTAGTGCCAAATTGATCAAAGAATTAATTAGATAATAGTAATAGAGATTCTATAACATTACTCGCGAGAGAGTGCTGAAAGAAATTAATTGCTCTGCAAGAATGTAGGAAACCTGCTAAATGTACGACATTTTATAAATTCTTCACACGTATGCTTTAAAATTAACCGAAACGAAAGAACAAGTATCACTCTTCCGCTTTTAGCATACAAGATAATTGAAAATCTGCGGTCTGCGGTTTCTCTCAGAAAATATCTTTCCATAAGATACAAAGGTATAGTTATATACGATTATTGTCCTATATTAGTTTTGAATATTTGTTAAATTCGAAAGAAGCTACCATTCATCGTTCATTTAAGTTTTAATAATAGAATTTTTACCTATTAGCGACAATAAAATTTCTAGAGATAAAACAAGTAAAGACAGTAAACTTGGAACATTCTGTACATGTATATATCAACTAAGAGAAAGGTATTGAAACGCGAGACAGCTGATTTTACGACAGGTAAAGTTTTGTCTACTGCGAACTAAAGTGTAACAAGGTTCCGGTACACGTTCGTGCAAAAAGGAAATACTCTTCCATCACGTACGACAAAGAAACATTTTGCTAACACGTGGATAATAGTACAGTAAACTATAATATCAATTTCTTATAAACACTATACCATGCATCTATTTCAATAGTTTTCAAAATTATCTGTTTCTTTTTACTAACATCTCAATATAACAAAAAAAGAAATGAATCGTATAACAATAAAAACAATATAACTGTTATTAAGGAACGATTTAGCATCTAAATTGCTACTTGCTGACTTACTTAATTTCAAATTTTAATTATTATAAAATACATTTTAACTTTACTTATTTTAATTTTACGTATTTCGATTGTTGTTTATTATATCATTAAACTATACAACAATAACCTAGAAAAATAATGTCAAAATCTTATTTTTGTTTCAAATACGTATGTTATCAGTTCTTCATAAATTTTCATTAACATTTAACAGCAAGTAAAAATATTAAACAATATACAAATTTTTAAAGAATATTATTTATTTGTATACAAATGTATACGAATAAATAATATTCTTTAAAAATTAAGAATAGTATTTCATATAAGAATAATATTTTGAGAATATTAAAGATTAAATGAAATATACAATAATATTTCAAAATCTATCGAATAAAGCATCAAATGATACATTATTATATAATCTGATTTAAAGAGGCATCTCGTTAATTGATATCATCTGTTAATATAATATCCATAAATAATTAATTCAATCGAAGAAATGTATTATTTTAATTAATTAAGTTTAATATATCTATTACTAGTATTTAACGCTAATAATAATTAAAAAATTGTCAAACCTGCTAGACTTTGGTGTAACGATATCTCTTGTTTCAGAGGTATACTTTCTTTCGGCTCGACCGCCATTAAAGAGTTCGACAGTTTCTCTGGTAACAGTTTCCAGAAGTGGTTCACCACCTCGTCTTCCTTTACTAAATGTCCTTTGATCTGTTTTACGGACCATGACCACCCTCGACAAGGGTTGATTGAACTCATGCCCGTGCATGGTTGGAGGAATCATAGCCAGCGATTGCGAAAGAGGACCTCCGATTCGCGGAGACCTGTAACATAAACAATTATAATAATTAATAATGCGAGCAATACACTTCAAAATAATAGCAATTTAAATATTACTAATATTAAATATTAATAATATAAATATCTTTCTTCGTACGGTAAATATAAATATCTTCGTACAGTTATAATTTTTATGAATTAAAATCGTTTGAAAAGAAAAACATTCACTGAAATATTAGATATGTATTACTACCTGTTTCAATTACTGCATCTATTTTGTTATAATTATTATATATAATTAATTTATACTAATATATAATTAATCCTTCTTCCATATCTTGATATCAGTATAATATTAGAAATATGCAATATTATTAATTATATGCATATGAAAATGCATAAATTTATTGTGTTCTTAGCAATGGATTACAATGTATATACAAAATATTATGAAATTATGATATTTAAATTAAAACATGTATACACACATTTATATAAGATCCATAAATATATATATTTTATTATTTTTGTTTCTTCGTCACTGTTATTTGATATAAATGTTATAATACTTTGTTTATTTCAGTATATGATTGCATATCGTATACTTTTTCAAAATACACGATATCCAGCTGCAAAATAGCATGTATTAAATAATTTGCTAAGCACAAATAAGAACCGATAAATCGTCATTATTCCATTTCCTCTTCATGATCAACGATCACATGTTGCAAACCTGTTCTTAGCAATACATGCAATTAATATCCACACACACACACACACACACACACACACACACACACACACAATTGCTGGTGACTTTAATTTTTTTATTATTATTAAATATTGTTAATAGTCTTCTCTTCAAATACTTCTGAACTTTCTTATGTATATATCAGTATCTTGTTTTCTCCGCTCTCATTGATGCATATCACAAATAAATAACATTTTTTAGCCGGAAACAATAATAGAAAAATAATTTAATCGAAGAACTTAAATCTACAAAAACCATAACACTATCATTGTTTCAAACGATGACATTTACAGTCTCCGTTTTATATAAAAGTTATTATATAACATAAAATTCGTTGTTTTTTACGAAAATTTTTCTATGCAAAAATTTTGATCAGATGTACTTTAATTTATAAATATAATTTAGTATTATTAAAAATTGAAGTAATTTTAAAAATTAAACTAAATTTATAAAATTTATTCCAATTTGATAATCCACTTTAACTTATTTGTTAGATTAAAACTTCAAAACTCCTTATTAAATATGATTGAAAATTTAATAATTATGTCAAAATTTAATAATTATATCAAAAATTTAATAAAAATTTTGATTGATATTTCATAAAAATTATGAGAAAACATTTTTTTTTAATATAATATTTTTCAAAATATCTTACAAACAATTTTCTCTAATTTCTACAGTTAATGCAGTGTAACATAATGCCATTGTCACATTTAAAATGTTGAAGGATTTTGTAAGCTATCGCTTGATTGAAATTAATACTGGTTGTATCTAGAACGGAATAACTAGAACGAAATTCCCTTTCGACGTAAATCGTCATTTGCGTGCAAAACTCCGAATTAATCGGACGATTAAACTGCAGTATACACGCTAAGAATAAGTACAACGCCTAAGGAAAATCTTCCTCATTACGTCTAAAGCGTCCCCTTGTTAACCCATTTTAACCTCTCGTAACATTGCAAATAAATTTTTCTTATAAGAAATAATAGAATAAAGAGATAATAGAGTATTATTTTAATAATGACGCTATATGTATATGTTTCATTTTCTCCTTTTCCAAATAAATGTATAAATGTTCCTAAAAATACGTATTATCTTGATACACTTTTATTATTCTTTTTTACTTTAAAAAATATATATTTTTTTCAAATGCAATTTTGAAAAAATAATCTGAAAAAATATATATTAGGTTGAGTAAAAAGTCATCGCGTATTTTTTAGCTCAAAGTTGTATATACAATATCTTCGTCAATAATGAATGAAATTCAAATTTAAAAAAAGGGTTTTAAAGCTTGAAATCTCTACTTTTAAAAGCTTATCACATTTTTTAAGTTTATATGAGTTTGATAATTTTTACATACCAAAAACTACGAGCTGAAAAAGACGAAAAATTTTCTTCTCACTTTGTGGATTTGTAACGTGTCCAAAACGAATTTGAGAAAATTTTCGATTACCTATCGTGAAAGCTTGATACTTTCCCTACAAAATCTTTTTTTTTTAATATTCCTACGACTTTTGATTACTGAGTTATCGCGGATTAAATAAAAGAATTATTTTGACTTTAATTGCTCATAACTCCATTAAAAATTGTCGTATCGTATAATTTAAAAAAGAGATTTTTAAAGCTGAAACTTTACTCTATCAAGATATATTTATATTGTTGGTAAGAAAGTAATTGCGGTTTTTACTGATAGATGTCTTTTAAAAAAACGCGATGACTTTTTACTTAACCTAATATATTTCAAAATTAAGAAAAAATTAAGTAGTAACGCTTAAAACGTTATTTCGATTAAATTTGTGTTTCTCTGCAATTATTTTTTGTCGGGCAAAATTCGCTTTCAATTCGTGGCATTACTCAAATTTAACAAAGGAAGAAAATACTTCAGACTAAAAAGGATTATTTGCATAAATTAATGAAAATTCGCGAAATTCGATAGAGAAGTTGGAAAACGTTACGCGAGAGGCGAAAGTATAGTCGACGATACAATGATATCGCTAAAAAAAAACTATGTATGCACTTTATTATTACAGATAATCGCGATAAAATTTGAAAATGTATCCTAAAATAAAAAAAGAATAATTTTTCTCTTTACTGCTATATATTTGATACTACTGACAGATACAACTATTAATCTGCTGTTTACATTATTGCTTCTTTATAAAAAAGGTATATCTTTTAAGTCTTTTTATGAATTAATTTAATTTCAATTGAAATAAAGAAGTAAGATCATAACATTGATTCCTCTAAAGTTAAGCCTAAAGCTAAAAAAATTTTGTTTGAAAAAATTGTTTGAAACAAATTCAAGCAATTCATTTCTCTATAAAATCGCTCTATCTCTCTAATTAAAGAATATAAAATATCGATATATATTAACGATAGAATATTTCAAATCAATTGATACCCGAAATCTATTTATAAAATACAATATTCGAATTCATGGATTATTCATGGTTAAATTTTTTGCTATGAAGAAAGTCCATGACTTCCGATGAATAAACAGGTCGGTGAATTACGTTAATAAAGGCCCGGCGCGCACAATTAAACTTCTTGTTCAATGCACTTTCACGGCGATCACTCGCGCAGTCAATTCGGAGCGAGGCACTTTTCGCAGTTGCGAATCCGCGCACAAATTCATGATTAACCGCTATAGAAAGATTTCTCAAAAAACTTGTGTTCACGATTATATAAATTACTCCTTATAAATCCTTCATTAGTCCTCTTCCGTTCAGAAGTAAAATAATACATAACATTTCTTTAAAAATTATAATAAATACAACGTTTACTGTTTTACGTGACTATCCCCTTTATCCTTATTATGCAGATTGAGAAAAATATTACAGAATTATCTTACTTCAATTTTCTAAAGAAGAAGAGGAAAAAAAGACTATGATAACGATGTAAATAACTCGACTCACAGAAGTGTCGTTTTCAATAGAATCTCATCCGGTAAGACACCATAGTATTTTCCCGCGGCGTCGGGATTTCAACTATACACTTGGTATAAACCGTACGACAGAACGAACAAAACTGGCACGTCGACCACGACAGCGAAACAGAGAGAGATGGTTCCTCTCCCGGAGAGGAAAGGTGGCCAATTAGCCGTTACTCGGCGCACATGCCCCGACCAACTATCCGACGCAGCTGCGGCGGTACACTGTATCGCGTCGCTGCACCGCGCTGCACTGCTCGCGCGCTTCGAGGGAATCGCGTTCATAAACGCGCACGATTCTCCCGCGGGTCTCCCTCAACGAGCTGCGAGCTACAAACTACCGTTCATTTGGCTATTCTTTCAAGAAAATTATCGATAGTAACATGCAAACAATTTTTGATATGAAAAAAAATAAAATTTTATTACTTAATAATTACATTTATTAACTGTTACGAAAAAAATGCAAAATATTGTTTTCAAAAATATTTTTGTAAAGTTTAAAAAGGAACCGTTTGACTGAACTCATTCTACGATATAGTGAAAACGTTATGTAATTCAATTCGCAAAAGAAGACTTTATTTCCACAATTTATGATCTGTAAAATATAGAACGCGATTTAGTTATATCTGATGCAGATGTATGACAAAGAAGAAAGGCGAAACAGGAGTAAAAAATGGTTTCGTGTACGATGCGTGTAAGTTTCTTCCGCTTTCGCGACAAAGCGTGCTACTGTGCACCTCGCAGAAAGCAGCAACATAATAATTCGAGAACGAAGACGTACGGCCAAGCGTGTACCGCTATTCCGGCTGACCGGAATCACTGCTCTGGAACAACACGGTATCGTCTTCTTGCTCGATTCGAGAGTAGAAGCGCATTGATCTCGAGCATGTAATATTGTCGAATAATATAGTAATGTAAAATTTATGGTTTTCATAATTACTGCTTACATAAATATCTAAATATTACTAAACAACTCCTATTAATAAAAAATCATAATATTTATTACTTTATCTAAGATTTAGATTGAATCTAAATAAAATTTGTTCAGTTTTAAGTGTAGTTTTAATTGTATAATCAAAAGAAAAAAATTCTTATTATGTTATAAGGTGATATATATATATATATAATTACTACACATAATATACTTATTTATCTAATCCTAAAATTCGTCAAAATCTGTTCTGAAAAAATATACAAATAACATTTATATATGAAATTAATAGAAATTTTGATGTTAAAACAATCAATTTCAACAACATCGGACATAGCATCTGCATTACAATTTCTTCAGCTTTCTATTGTTACGATTTCTAATTTATGAAATATTACATTATATTAGATTATATTAAAAAATTTAAATATTAATTGTGTGTAAATTTAAAAAGTTTTAGTATTAAAATAACTTAAATAAATTATTATAACACAAGTTTTATTTAATTGACTCTATTACATAATTAGAATTATCTAAGAAATTTTAATATAATTATTAAATAAAGATACATAAATATTCATATGATTTAGTATATTTTATTGTAATCAGTTTAAAAGAATGAATTGTAATTTTAATTATAAACTTGTTTTTTATTCCTCAAATACTTATTTATTAATTAATTTCTTAAACTCATTTAAAACAGTCTATCTAATATAAAATACTTTTAATTTAAAGTTTCTTTTAGCGCAATTTTATTCTATCTCTTATGATATCTTTAAAACCAGTACATGACTTTCACATATAAAAACTATAGTGAAACAGACGCTATATTGTATTCTTTCTCGTGACTCTTCTTATCTGAACAATTTATCGATGAATTTAATTTATAACTACGGCACGTGCCGGTGCGCAGCACACTCGCATAACAGGCGGAACATTCGAGCGTGCAGATTATCGAAGCGACCAACTAACAAGAGGACAGCAGGAAGCCTTACGAAACGCGTAAAAAGGATAAGTTATTTCCGGTCGAGAGAAGAGATTCCGTTCACACGCTACTTTCATTTGTACTTATAGAATAGCCATTCTTTGTTAACCATCGAGGAAGATACTGCGTTGATGTCATAACAGCCCCTAATGGATGGCGTCGCCATGTGATCGTCGTTCAGATTTATCTTCATTATATTGATCTTCAATCAAACTATTCTTCTTCGTAATTAATTTTCCGCCAACTTTCCAAGCGTTCGATATTATCTTCGAATATTTCATTACGAAACAAGAAAGAGTTAGTTTTATGGCTTTATAATAACATTCATGTCATTAAAAAGAAATTTAGTTAGACGAAAAGAACAATCTGAAATTTTACGAAAAGATTGTGATACACATAATCTTTAAATGTCTAGTAGACACGATAAGTTCACATAAAACTTGATTTTTCTATGCACCTTGACAAAAGAGAAACGTATTCTTATGCGAAGTATTACGAGGTATTACGAGATTTAACTAAAACTGTATAATAAATCGCTATGCAGACGCTTCGTGTCCTCGTCCGCATTCAAGGGTTGATAAAGCAAGCGTTGCATAATTCACCGGCAGTGCACACGAAACAAGTATCGGCGTTCGTTCAAGGTCGAGTCAGGTTGGTCGGCAACCATACACGGCACTGTAATCTGCATCACAATGTCGTTAGTTGTCAGTAGAAACACGGAACACAAACGAAATTGTATAATAACTGGCTCATTTTAGTGCCGGCGGCGAATAATAAAACGCGGTTACGTAAAATAGCATCGTAAAACAGAAGAAAAGACTAGTCTTAACTTTTATATTATAGCATGACTTTTATCAACTAAATGCGTAAAAGCAGCAGAACAATTCGCGAATCCTCGCCGCAATTTCGCAAATCACCCGACAAATCTCCCTTAATTGCTTGGAAAGTAGATCCGTTGTATCGATTTGGAAAAGTTTTTAATGAAGCCACGTAATTTCGACATTCATTACAGCTCGAAATTTGCTTAACAGAAGTTCTATACTTCAAATTAAAATCTTTTTCAATTAACGGATTCTTGAACTCCATCAATTTTATATACATACATGTACATTTAACAGAAAAAAATATTTCTTTCTCTCTTTTAATATTTATTTAAATATATTTACATATTAGAATACTTTATATGTATTTGTAAATTTACATTAAAATTTATATAGCTAAATAATCTTTCTTCTTTTCCATATGTGCAACAAGATTTTTTCTGAATTTCTTTTTTGAACTACGAGACAGATTGATTTCAAATTGTGTACATTTATTCTATGTATCTTCAAAAATGTGTAAAATAAAAATTATCAAAAAATATAAAAATATAAAATTTTTAACACGTTTGTCTCAAAATTATCTTCAAAATCAGTGAATACAGTAAATTTTTATTAGACTCTATTAGATTCAAAAACTATTGGACATTATTATTGGATATTATTATAATTTAAGAAATAATATGTACTGAAACATGTGTATATATTATCTATCTTTTAAATTATAATATGTTTGTAAATATTAAATAAATAAAATAAAAAGGTAATTATAAATTTTAAGCAGAAATATGACTTTAAAAAAATGCTCCATATGACTTATATGTATAAGAAGATCCATTTTATTCGAAATTACATGTTTTTACACATTAAGCGATACATTGCGTGCACAAGGATGACACGATCAACTGCATCACGGTCAGTTTCCGGTGTGATCATTACAGATACGTAGTAATTTGATCCACGAGGTCACTGTAACTCGAAAGGTGCGACTCTCGCACTTGAAAAATCCGTGAGATATCAACATTGCTGTAACGTAACGAAAATGCTCGTTCGAGACGTTATTACGCAATCAATACACGAAGCGGCCTCGATGGAAGAAACAGAATAATTATTTTAGCTCTCACTATAGCGGAACTGCGATCCAAATTAATTTGTTATGAGTTGATACTTTGGAAAGTTAATTAAATCCACTGCGAAAGTTAATTGAATTTTCAGCGTATAAGGGCAAAATAAAAAAGTTTATAATTGATGAGAACGATATAGAAAAATTTTGTTATATACTTTGATATGATGGCTACACACTTAGTTGTGAAACAAAACAGAAATAGCGCTTGTTACTATTACATTAATTTTTTTTCTTATTAGCATTTTTATTTTTTTCTAATTAGCATACTTTCAATTATTTAGCCCTTATTTAACGATAAATTTCTGTGTAAGTTATAGTCTTCTTTCTTTATTTGATTAATATATGCAATAAGTCAATAAGTAACCTTAATATCAATGTTCGAAAAAAAAAATTAAGGTTACTTTGTAATAGAGTATTGACTCATTTATTGTACACATATATAATATCAAAGTAATTTACATGTCATTAGAAATATTCATTGTATTCATTATTTAGTACCATTTACAAGGATTTCACATGACGAAAATTCATCTCTGAACTGCATAAGAGATTTTGATTTAAGACATTTTTTTGTAATCTTTATTAAAATCTAATTCTATTTACGTACCTACATTTTTCGGGCATGTTACATTACACTAGGTAAATAAATACTAACCATTGAAGGCAGTATAAAAGATTTTCCTACGCAATTGTTCTGAGACAAGAGTTAAGAATAATCACAAGATAGAAGTCTTCGCTATCAATGTTTTATAATAGCACTTTTAGATAACACTAGTAAAGCACTCAACACGGATTTATGAACGTTTTATGAAAGAACTGAATTTTTTACACGATCTCAAACTTTGGACTTCAATCCTACTTCAATCCTATACTGAAATTTCTCTTTGATCTGACATTAGAAGAGACTAGACAAATAGGCTTCTGATGCAACCAGGACCGCGCCGTTAGTCGGTCGTAATAGCCGATAATTAATGGTTTGCGTAATAGCCATTGTCCAATAATATTTCAACAGACAGTTTGAAAAAGTGGACTTCCAGACTGCAAAAAGCATTTTCGGAACTATCAACATATGAGAATATATAATATTCGATATAAATTAATTAACTTTATAACAAAAGTTTGTACATTTAGTTTTAAATTTTTTATTTAAAGTTGTCTTAAAATAATATATTGATGCGTTAAACGCATTTTAATATCTGTACACCGTAATAATACAAAAAATAAGAATATTTTCTATTACAGGAAACAATAATAAACTTAATAACTCTAAAAATATATAATTTGTCAAAAAAAATTACATCGTTATATCATTCCTTCAGAACCAAAAAGATTGTACTGTTTTTTACTCACTGTATACATGTAACGTCATCAGCTGCAAGGACGTTCTAACGTCACACACAATTAACACCTTATCATCTTGACATGTTATATGATCAAAGCACACCTGATCAAAGTAAGATAAGACTTTTTAAATATTGTGAAAACTGAATTCTTGCAAAGACACGTATTTTATTTTATAATAAACGCAAGAACTGAAATGAATATAAATTATATAATTTCTTTATAATTAATGTGTAAATTATGTATATAATTAATTTGTAAAATTTGATTTATGTTTGCTATATGATACTATTTGCATAAAATACGGGAAGGAGAGACACAAAGTAAAAATTAGCATTTAATTTTCAACTGAATTAATATCCCAATGATAGAACACGATTTAATTACTTTGTAAGTTAATGTAACCTTTATAACTTATACAATATCCTATTTAATTATAGCAAGAAGAAAAGGATCGATCAAAATCTCTAACTCAAGCAATAAATTACATTAGCACATTTGAATCTTATTATAATTAACATTTTTGCGATTATCATTTTATTAAGTTAATAAATATTGCGGTGAAATATTGTTAAAAATATATAATTCTTTAAAGAAATATAAAAACTATTTGAACCATATTTAAAAAATTGTTTTAAATAAACACGCACAGATTTAAATTTATTTAAAACAAATACCTGTAGATATGTATGGCATTTTATAAATAAACATTAATTAATTTTGATACCTACAATTTTTGTCCAAAACAATTTTTATCCACATAATCATTGTAATGTAAAAAAAAATTAATAGCAAGTAATATAAAAGCTATCCGTAAAGTAATATATTAAATGCGCAGGTCTCTTAACGAGTTACGTCCTTCTCTTGATCTTTTGTAGCAAATGGGTTTATCGATAACTCAGTTTACTTTGGCGATTGTTCCTTTTTTCGACAATAACTTACAACAAACTTATTATCACGATAATGCAAAAGTGTGGTACATTATTATGATATATATCTATTCAATGGATAACATATCGTGTTATCCGCGCACGCTAAAGTTTGTTGCAAACTACAACATTCCTATCTATTTATAAAAGATAATAAAAGCGATTAAAAATAAAAAGAGTTCATAATTTGGTTCCAAATTTTCGGAAATTAAAATTAAAACATTTTATTTTGAGATCGTTTTTACAAATAAAATATAGCTAATACAATATAATATTTATCAATTTGAAACTCTCAATTTAAAAAAAGTCTACAAGATTCTATTAGTATTATACATATATTGTTATTATGACACATACATGAAATAATGCGTACTACTAATAATGAAACTTCAGATAAATAAAATCGATTTTCTATTCATGTTCATGCTCTTCAAAAGCTACGTCATACGTATTCATTAATTCGAGTATTCCTATCAGCGAATCGGAAGATTAACTCTCGATTACAGGCAATAAGGGCAACGCGCCGGAGATGAGCCACGAATGATAATGAAAAATACATAGCAATAACAACAAATAAAAGACACGCAAGATGAATAAGAGTGAGCTTAAGCTTCCCACGCCACACCTTTCGCTACGAGAGCTATTTTGAAATCTGATGTAACATAATAATACTCAATGATAATAAAAATACACAATGTTAGATAAAATCATTGTCCATCCATTAACTTCTTTAGCTGCATTCGATATTTTCCACGTAATAGTTTCCCACCACGGCATTCTCATCGAATATAAATACCTCAACTTTCATCTTCCACTTCATCACTCACGCAGAATAAGAAAATAAATTTTAATTTAAATTATTACAAATCTAAACATAAAACTATGATATGTTTTATTAATTCAGCCTTAATATTAATGATGAAAATTTATAAGGAACAGCACTTATAATATTTTAATGTTTTATAATTCAATACAATAAAAAAAAGTTTTGATATTTAATTAAAAATTATATTTAAATTATACTTAAAAATGTAAACAATTAATTAGATCTTATTATTTAAGACTTAAAAATCCTTTATTTTCAATTATAGCTAAAAAATTATTGACAAAGACTTCATGATATTTAGCAAAATAATTTCAGATTGATCAAAACATCCATAATTAATTAGTGGAGTTTTCTGGGATTCTCCGTATACATCAGGAAGTTCCTCAAATCGATCGCGACAGTTTAATATTTCCGGTAGATTAACAATAAAATGTTTTTTACAAAAGTTAATTATTTATAATAAAAAATTGTATTAAAAAAATTTTTCAAATTTGTCTTTTATATACAAAAATATGACAAGAAAACTATATGGTTCGCTTTCAAAAAATTTGACTTTGATTTTTTATTAAAAAATAAACAAACTTTAAATTTTTCATACGAAATTAATTCTTTATTAGAAACCAACAAACTTTTGTTAGAAACATTTTGTAATTAAATCATCAAAAGCATTTAAAAAATTATAGCGATTAGAGGAACATTGTGTATATCAAAATCAAACTAAAAGTATCTAGAATGTGATAGAACACATTAATACGGCAATCTCGAGGTAATTATTCACATATGCGACAATCCCCATGGTTACACGTTCTTTCCTTTTTACGTAATTGCGGCATATACCTTTTAATGTACGAGATATAACGCACTTATGTGATTAATGGCACATTGCTTTAAATTGATGACGCTTACACGTCTCTCAGAAGATTGCAACACAATTTGTGAAAATTCAATTTTATGGTAATTGATATTTGCTTATACATGTTTTTATTGATTAATTATAGAAGAAAAACAGGAAGACTTCATTAGCGCTGACAAGAGTAATTTCGTGATATACTTCATTTTATTATGTACACATACGCGTTCTCAATAACTTCTCTTATAAAACACTTTAATTCTCGTCATTTCATGCCCATCTTTAAAATTAACTAAAGTAATTTATTCTTGTCGTGAAAAACAGCGATCTGATTTGGTATTCTATTCATTTTCAAATTTCTATTTCTTTTCTTCTTGCTTTCATGCTCGTTACTTTTTATATGCATAACATCTTTAAATTCAATCGTGTTGCGTAACGTTTCGTTTGAAAAAATATTCACATCGTCGCGCACGTGTTGAACAAACGACGGAAACTTGCTGTTACCGGTTACAATGAAATCCTCTTAAAACGCTCTGAAGGCCTCGAAAGTAGGTGATCTAGCACTCTGGAGCATACTACTTCTATCGGAAACAATGACTAAACTCGATGAAGGTAAATCAAGATTTAATCAAGCTGGGCTATACAGATTGACGTTGAAAATCGTGCAATGTTCGATTAATGAGAAACGATCTTTCTTGCATCTCCCAATATAGTCACTTCATATGCAACCATCAAACAATTTCGATCGATGGATAGGATTAGAGAGCCTCACAAGGAGGTTCCCTGTGAAGCTCTCTAGATAAGATAAATTGTTAGCCACCACTTCTTAAGTAATCTTTATGCAACATCAATCTATCATTTGAGCATCTTATTAAAATTTTCCGCAAATGTGTAAAAAATTTGATGTAATCAATTAACTATAATTATTATTGACATGTGCGTATTAACATTAATATTTGAATTTAATTATAATTATTATATTTTTAAGAAAACTATTTTTTTTTAATGTCTCTATATGTACAACAAACTATAATACATGAAAAAATGTTTATAACAACGAAATAAATAATTTAATATAATTTAAACTTATAGAAAAATAATTATTAAAAGCAACCAGAATTTTTAACAAATGTCGCTTATTCTTTACCCGTATTTATAATATCCTTTTAATCATTAAGATGAAACACAATGTAGAAAGTGAAAAACTGCAAAGTCACATTGCAACCAAATAGGAAAAAAATTAACAATCAGTCATCAGGCACGAAGAAAATCGATAGTCTGCACGAAAGAATAAGTTCTTCTATATTAATTTATTGAGCGCCATAACTATTTTTTTTAAATCATGTTATCATTTAATTAGTACGTTAATTTGTTTGAAATATTAATATAATATATTAATATTATAATTAATGTTTCGCAGACCAACTTATTGTCTATTTTCGCATCTTTACATATATCAAACATAATAATTATTTAATCGGTGAGTAAAAGGAAAACATTATCTTTCTCGATCACAGATTGTTTTAATTCTATATACAAACTATTCGCAAGCGGTTTACAGATACACGAGACTTTTTTATGTTTATTTATGTAGAAAATCTCTGATAAAGGGCCAAGAGGGGCAGTCTTAATTTCCAAGGGAATTCAAAGAGTGAAGCGCATTCGCGCAAAAAGAGATCTCTGAGTTTGGAATAATAACTATGCCCGTCAGTTATCTCGTAATTCGTCCGCCGGCAAATTCTTCTGGAACGATGTGACGCATCAGATCAAAAACTGTACATTAGTTCTACGAATGCTTTGCTTTTGTATTCCAACTGCATATTCAGCATTTAAGGTACGTGCCCCTTAACATTAAACGTGACGTTTCTGAATAAATAGAATTTAAAACTAATGGATAAATTTACGATATGTATAATTTTAGCTCTCACCATTCATTTAATATTAAATCGCGTAATTTTAAATTTTATCTGACATTGTGCGTATCCAAAATATATTTAGATATATTCGTTATTTTGAGTGTATCGTATATAACGATTTAAAATCAGACAGCTGTGTTTAGCATTAAATGTACAGTAAGAACAGTCTCTTTATATACACTCTAAATGTAGAATCAATGTTTGGTGACAGGCGTGCTTACGCACATGTAAATTATGGATGCTACATTTAAAAGATACACTTTTGTTGTATCGTGCTTGCGTCGTACTGCGCAGAGATGACCTTGCTTTCAGCTTTAGAACACCCAGCTTAAACCATGATATCGAAAAAAATGTGAACAAAAGTAAAACAGATCTGCAAAAATTGCAGCAGAAATTCCTGTATCTTTAATTGGCAAATCTTTTATTTCTCTGTACGAAATTAGTGTGAATAAAAGTTATTTTTACTTTTAGCCTATAATTACTTTTTTCTTTAATGTGTTAAATAGGTAAATTAAAAACAACACACAATATGTAAACTTTAACTTATAATCATTATCTTTTCAAGCAATTAAAACACGATAACATATACACATGTATGATTTGTTTCAAATCTTTTTATCGTCCAGAAATTAAAAAGAAATGCATTTTTTATAGATATATAAAAAGTGATAATTTTCTTGAATAAGTTTCAAATATCAAATGCGATTTTTTTTCAAAAGTTCCTTAAAAAATTTAATATACTAATTTATTATTGTAAAATATTCACAGTGATTAATACAACAGATCAATTATATTACATACATAATAATTATAGTGTCACGATAAAACAAAATAGTGATACAACACACTACATCTTCTCATTTATTCTAACGAGATCATGTGTGAAATATCAGTTTCACAAGAGAAGCTGACATTTTTCTTTTCTGTCAAAAAAAAAAAAAAAAAAGAAGTGATGAGACCGTAAGTTTAAAAACGTTTCTCAGAAAGCCGAGGCCGGAAGTAAAATAAAGGAAAACATCGCAAATGTAGACGTCGGGGATGCCACGTGAAGCTGTGGCTATTTTCTACAAGAGGGCCAAGCACTTTCTTCAGTAAACTCATCGCTTTCCCGCCCTCTCTTCCGCCACGACCCTTTCGATTTCTACTACGAAGCTGCTTACCTCACGCTATAGGATCTTCCCGGTTTGGAGGTCATTGCACTGCGGCGGGTGGTTGTGGCGGGGTGGTCGGTGGCGGCGAATCGATTTTCCATGACGGCGACGTGATGTCGCACGTTGGAAAAATGTTTCTCTCCTCGTTTCTCTTCTCGCTGCGTCTATCGTTGCTTTCCACGTGACTACAACGAGAGTTTCGCTATAAGACCGAAGGGAGCATCCTCTTCAAGATGCAGGTCGATCGATACTTCGCAAATGTCTCTACAGTCACGTCTTCGAGCTTGCACCCTTTAAATTGCACTTTAAATTGCACTTTGTAGTCCATGCACGTAATCTCCTCAAGTTGACTCAAAATTATCTTGACGATATCTCATGGAAAAGAAATTTAGAAATTTTGACATAGATGACATTATCCTGACTCAGCAGATACATACGGCGTGAATCTTTTGATGCAAATCACAATTTATCATTGAATAATCCGGAACTAAAAATAAGAGAGGAACGTGTCTCTTCCTAAGGTCAGTGATTCTTCGTGTCACGATTCGACGAATCGTGACGTGAATTCGTAAAGTGTCCTAATACCAATACCGGTTTGATATACGTAAACAGTTTTCACAGCAGTAGCCAATGTCACGGTAATTGTGGCGCTTCTGTTTGTATGAGACGTTATAGTTGGCTGATGTTCGTTCAAGCGTGTTTATTTGTACTTCTTTCTCATAGTTTTTTAATAGCTCTTTCACCTTCTTTTTGCCTTAGATTTGTATCGCGGTTGTTACGGTTCCACTTTGTGATTCAAATTCTGAAGCGACTGATCTATACAAACTCTTTACTATACTGTATATCTCAATTGTTTAACTTGCAGATAAAAGGATTCATATGACTGTGATGAATCGGTTGGTTCCGATTTCTTCGATAATTGTCTGCAGTCTCATTAAAGATTCTTTACACCCTGAAAACACCTTTGTTTTCCAAGTTCGCAATGAGCCTTAGAACTTCATATAAATGCGTAAAATCTCCAGCTATTATATCTTCAAGGTCGACAATAAACAAGATTCAATGGAATTGCAAAATTAAAATTATTAAAAGTTTCCGCAAAAACTTTCAGTCAACAATTACAATACACGTTCTCACGTCGTGTAAAATAGTTAATATAATTGTGCATAAAAAATAAATCTCACATATACTATAAACACATAATTTTTTCATAGTATAAAAATTATTCTTTGCACCACATACAGTAAAGTTTTACGGTAATATTAAACACTCTACGATAAACATTCCGAAATTAATTGTGACGTTTCATTCACGTGGTTGTAACTTCTTCAGCATCCACGGACGGAATGAAGTATGGAAACAGGCTCGTTCCGATGTCGAGGGGCGAAGCGAGTAAAGCGGATCCGTAGTGCCAAGGGGTGACCCTCATATGCCATGCGGTAGCGTCGCATTCGTTACTGCAATTCAATGCAACCACCGTGGCTACACTACGTGGCTTGCTTCTATCGACCGTATCGCACTGCGACGAGGAATCGGACTGGTCGCCGAGCCGCGTGCCGCGCAGGTTTCATAAGTACTTGCGCGCGCGCACGCTCAAGCAGGTGGGGTCGAATTAGACGCTAGTAAATAATGTTATTTTTCATTTAGCATTTTTCCTCCAAGGTCTTTTTCCGTGTTAATTTTTAAAATATAAATGATAATTAAATTTTCTTTTTTTAATAGAACAAAATATAAGGGGTGAGACAGAAATATTTGTATAATTTGTAAACACTTTCATAGATGCACATTGCTTTAGTAAATTTATTAAAACAATTTTGAAAGAATAAATGAATAAAATGACAAAATATAAATTAATTCCTAAAGATTCCTTAATGATACACAAAATAGTTGGATATAACAAGGCAATTTGCCCTGTTATATTCAACCATTTTGAATAAAATGACATTCTTTATTAATAAACACATCTATAACTTTTGAAATATTCGCATAAAATTTAATCCGTATTAAATATTATAACAAAATAGTAAATTTCAAAAACACCGTTTCTGATGTGTTCACACCGAGCGGTGTATAATAATCTTAGAATTATTGTAATAATTTTATCTTTATTCTTTCCGGCAAAATTAACGAATTAAATTTGAATTTTTTATATGCATTTTGAAATGTTTTTAAAATACTAATAATATGTCTAATAATATTTCATCAATATTCTTTTTTCAGAAACAAAATAGACGAATTAAATTAAAACAATTTTAACAAAGACCTAACAATTTTAACATTAGATCTGAATTATTATCTTACATAATTTGCAACATCCTTTATATCGTACATTCCTCGAGTCTGCACATGCAGTCTTATCGTCGGATCCGTAATATCAAGCTCATTGAGGGCTGACCAATTAACAGCACGCAACGGATCATTGTCCGGATTAAGACCTCGTCAATCGGGCAGATATTTTATCTATTTCAATCGATTTCCGTTTTAATCCACTCTTACGAGACTACAAGGTGTATACAGCTCGTTTTACGACTATTAATTACGAACAGAGGAATAGTCCGAATCGTTTCAATGAGAGACAATTATAATGCACGCAATAACAATTAACGTCTGCATCCTCGTTCTATTAAGATGCGGACATTAGCATGGCACAGTGGACAATATTTAATGATTCACGATGATAGTGATACGTAAACGCTTATTACTATTAGGTGACGAGAGAGGCCACACTAAATGAATGCTACGTTATAATTGTACCATGACCATCAGAAGTTTGAAATGTGATATTTGCACTTAAAACACTAGATCATTACAAAGATCAATTGCAATTGGGATTTCTGTAATACGTATTTATTGATTTTTCACTCACAGGAATTTTTATTTTTGCGCAGATGTTAATATTTACATTGCTCCCCCCTTTTTTTTAAAGTAAATACTTTAAATCTACAAAAACAATTATAATCGATTTTTTTACTTAAAGTAATATTGTCTTAATCGATTCCTTTTGTACTTTTTATAACAATAACAAAGAAAAAGTAACAGAAAGAAGATTATATAACAATTATTCCTCTGTTTAATACTTAATAAATATAGACGTTTAAGTTTTTCTTTTATATATTCAAATTCTTAGGTATTATCAGGTATCTCAGGTATTATAATAAATAAGAATGAAAAATCCGCTGAACGTAAAAGCACGATTCAATATACGTGAATTATAACTCACATAAATTTCCATGTCGAGTTGTTGCAATATATGCGAGTTTGAAGTCTACGGAAGAGCATGATACATGTTTGCTCTTGCGGCAGGACCTGTCGCGAATAATCCTGACAATATATAGGCGACGATTTTGCGGGCCGAATATTCTAAATCACGTGCAATGGACGACGCGACGGTATGCGCCGAAAACAGCGTTGCCGACGCGAAATTATGTGGAATGTTTCACGAATGAATTTCTAAGACCCCGAGGGGGTCTCTCCCTCTAACTAGCGGCTCGTGGCGTCAAGTTATTCCAGCTCAGGGGAACAGGGCACATCGCATAGAGAACTCGCGACATGTGCAAGTTGTCGAGAAAGGTTGGTTAACGGTATGTATAAATTGCTTCGGAAGATAATACTTATACAGTGGGTTTACTATTTAATTGAAAATATTTGTGTTATAAATACAATAATTAAAAATTAGAAATGAGGAAGAGAATTATATAACTGGAACTTTAGAAAATAAGATTTTTATATAATTTTATATAGTTTTATTTAATTTATGTCAATATTTTATCCATTCATATTTAAACGTTAAGAAGTTACACTTTCTGATTTGTAATTTTGTAAAAATAAAACATGTACTTGTAAAATTGAGATTTTATTAAATAATGATGTCGTGTGCAATTAAAATATGTATAGCTTCATTTAGATAAAAGATTATCTTTTCTTTACTTAATTATTTAATTAAAGGATAAATTAATTTTTTAACTTTACACTATTGTACGACAGAGTCAAATAAAATTATGCTTATTTTATCAAAAATACAATAGAGAGGGTTAAACTTTCATAGTAAGTAAACTTAAGACTGATGATATGCAGTTCTATATACATATGTTATGAATTAAATTTATGTTGAGAGCTTGGAATATTTCGACGTCAGTTCTCTTCATATGCAATGACGATAAGTTTCCTGTATTGGTTGCGAAGCAAGTGAAGTGCCTACCTTGTGATCATTATAAATTACGCGTAATGATACTAAACTGAAAACGGCACACCCGAGCTGAAACTATGCGGAATGTTGTCACAGATTGCTAAGGCGGGTGTTTCTTTGAATTATAGCTGCAGTATTCCCTTTAGCCATTTCTTGCAAGGCTAATTGAATTTTAACATACCTATATTCTTCATTTATTGTTAGAATTACTTCTTCTCGCGTGCTACACGTGAATAAACTTAGATCAAATCTTAATAAATCTTAATAAATCACGTTATATTCTCACACATTCTTTCGCATCTTTATGATAGAAAAATTACTATATAGAATTATGATCTCTGTAAACAGTGCCCGTCATTCTTTCTTATGCGTTTATTGATCGGTTTCTATATGACCAATTATGAACGGAATATGTTCCTATCGAGTTTTTTTCATATAAAAATTTATTCATTGTATTATATGTTTTAGTTCTATTTATTTATCTTTTTTTTTTTTGAAGAACATATTGTTTAAATATTAAAAAATTTTTATTAACTCAAGTAATTTATTTTGTTAATTATAAATACTTTTGTTTCATGAATTCTAAAGCCATTATTTAAACAATTTTTCTGTTCCTAAACCTTTCCCAAAAAATAATACATGTCTTTTTGCAAGAGCTGTTGTATAATATCTTTATATATGTGTGTGTGTGTGTGTGTGTGTGTGTGTGTGTGTGTGTGTGTGTGTGTGTGTGTGTGTACACAATTACAAATAGACAGCTTAATGGTAAGTAATATGCTTCTGAAATGAGTGGTCAGCGGCGCTAGTAATGTTAAGCGACAGCGAAGTAATTTAAGCGCCACATAAATCCACAAATGTTGCTGGTCGGTGGTCAAAGATGAAGTCGCGAGACTAAGTTTCGCATTGCATTCCGTAAGCGGGATTCCAAAGAGCGGCGTGTGGTGCGAGAGATCACGCATGCACATACATTCCCTAGGGAACCACAAAGAAAGTTGCGTGGAATGTCGAGAGAGTCGCAGACACGTAAATCGCTCTACGCTCTCTCGTACATATAGGTGCGTACACCCGCGTGTAAATATAGAACACCGTCCCGAAATATGTCTTTCAGTCCGCACTTAAAATCGTCGCTTCCGCCGGCGATTCGTCAGAGTTCCCGTTACCCTAAGGGCTACATTGGATTGCCGCCACTATGATTTTTAAAAGCGTTGCGGCAGTATAGATCAATCACTTTATAAGCAGTTGGAAGAAAAGAAATTTTTGAAGAAAAATGTTTCAAGAAACGCATTTTGAGAATGTAATAATGTGTTGTAAGCACGTTTTCTCCTTTCATTTCTGCGTTAATCACGCGAATGCAAAAAAGTACGCTCTGACTATAACTTTAATTATTAAAACGAGTTAAAGAAACGTAAGTGCTTTATGACAACATACGAAGTACTATACCTTAGAATTTTATTTTATTAATAATTGCTACATGAAGACTTTTTGATAGTTTAATGTAGAGTTTAGCGATTTAAAAAAATAATTTAAATAAATAAATAAGATGTATGTATATATATATATATATATATATATATATATATG
>NW_017305180.1:1943842-1949037 GCF_001594115.1 Trachymyrmex septentrionalis
TATATATATATATGTGTGTGTGTGTGTGTATAATGAACATTTTACATATAAATATGCATTAATTAATTTTTTGTTTTTGTACAGTTTATTATTATGCTAAATTGTATATTAAAGTTTAAAAAAGAAAGAAAGGAATTTCTTTTTCGATTATTATTATCAATTTAATTTGGTGATTTTTTTTCTTTCTCTTCTCTTATATTGTTAGAAAAAAGATAATTTCATTCAATATAACAAATAGTTTAATTCAATATAATGATAAACTAATAAATTTTAATATATAAAATGCGAACAGATTTCAATTCTCTCTGGATCGTTTTTACTATAAAATTATTCGATAGCTTTCGTCGAATCAAGAAAATTTCTCAAAAAAACTCATAAAACAAGAAAAGGTATATCGATTCATGCAATCGTTCGGGCGTGAAACCAGCGGAGTCATCGGATAGGTAGATCAGATTCTCGTTCGAGCAAAGCGACGCGAGAGAAGGCCACAAGATTAACGGTGCACGAGCCATTGATCTCGAATTTATTCAGTTTATATCCCGATAGACCGTCTGTCGTAAACAGGTCATTCACTGTCACTGAAGTATGTATATATTAATAGTAGTAATTTCATATCATATACTTTTTTTATTATTCTTTAGCGATGATTGGCATTTCTTAACTGAATGGGAATATATTTGTATCTTAACTTCTTCATTTTGGTTTCTTATGGGCGAAAAAAGATATTTGAAATTTAAATTCAAAACAATAAAGTAATGATATAAATTCTTCTTTTACTCTTCAAAGGAAATTTAAATGAGATGATGCATAGATAAGTGTGACCTATCCTATTGCAATCTGTTAGACGTCAACCTTCAATTATTTACGACCATTTGTATGATGTGATACGACGATCACGAAAGGTTTTGAACACGGATCTTGAAAAGGTGAACAGGCTTTCGCATTTACATTGTTAC
The DNA here is from genome assembly GCF_001594115.1 of Trachymyrmex septentrionalis. Lineage (NCBI taxonomy): Eukaryota > Metazoa > Arthropoda > Insecta > Hymenoptera > Formicidae > Trachymyrmex > Trachymyrmex septentrionalis. Next base: position 1,944,799 of record NW_017305180.1, read on the forward strand.
TCAAAAGGATGATCAAGAGAATATAACGCGAAAGTTCCTCATTTCTTCATCGATTCATGTGAAAGGTGTGGTCAGCTAAATAAATAACTTTTTACCTTGTATTAAGGTTAACCGGATGAGAATTGCCTTTCGCCTTTATTAAAGAACATTTGTAACAAAAGAGTACTCTTCTGATTATATGAAATGCTGGCAATAAGTAATGTAATTAAGATCACAGATATTAAGATCACAGAAGAAATTATACTTACAGGATTGTATATATTGGAATAAAAGTAATATACATAAAAAGGTAAAGTTACTAATAAATAAAAAGTTAAAAAGTTAAAAAAAAAGTAAAGTTACTTATAGATAAAAAATAAAATATAAATTTGTCAGTCGGCACATATACACATTAAACTTACGTTTCTTAACTTTTTATTATTATTATATCATTTATTACATTATTTATCATTATTATTAATAAATAATTGTATAAAAAATATTCCAGCTATTATCAAAAACTAGATTTGTGGCAGCTGTATATGTGACTTCAATGAAATTTTACAATGTTACTTGAATCAATTATTAGTTATTTGAATAATTAATTAATTAACAGAACACGCATCATCTTATAGAATTAGCGCAAAAATCTTTGGACCGTTGATTAGAATCAATTATTCAATTATATAAATAAAAATGAAATTTCGGAAATTTAATCTGACGGAGTCAATAATAAACTATAATATTGATGTTCAAACATACACGTTAATTACACAAATTTGATGTGCTAGAAAAGAAAATTGATCTCTCCAATTACGATAATTGCCAATATTTCTTCCTTCATATATACCATCATTACTTCACTAGCACAATTAGGAATTGACGAAAGCAAGTTCAGCTAGCGGCCGTCACGCACAGCGGACCCTTTAACAATCGGAAGAGTGCCTATATACAGTTCGTGCATCGGAGGTCAATTGAATGCGACCTAGCGCTACAACACGTTGGCGGTCAATAATTGTAATCCACGGGATTAACTGCAGCTGCTGTGTTCAACATGCGGTTATCCCGTTTCTGGGAGCATACATTGTAAATACGCATTCGAAGGTATATCATAAGAATATATGTGTCTAATTTCCTATTAAAGATACGCGCGGGGATTTTTCCTTAATCGTTAATAATAGTATACACACTTATCATTTGCCATATGGTAGGATTTAATCATTTGATATCAACTGTACATATGCTATTGTTTAGAATCTAAACTGCGTTTGAGAATATAAACCGCAGGGAATATACTTTACTTCCTTCTAGCCAGAAAAAAATTTTACATTTGTTAATAATTTTCAATAAATCATAGATAAGTATGGAGCAAAAAACATTAAAGTAAATTGTATTAATTTTTTATATAAAAAAATATGTAATCGTATATAATATATACCTTCGACATTCAACCTGTCGGCTCTGCTTCAATCAATTCGCATATCATTATAATCAGGTTTTATTTTTCTGTCGAGCTATTGCGACATCTTTATAGGTTAAAAGTTGAAACATCGTTATTATTGTAACAGTCGGTCATCAAGATAAAGTTACTCGTATTAGATACCACGGAACGGATTCTAATCCCATTTATAAAGCATATTGCGCCACAAAGGAAGGTGCGCTGCCAATGGTGTAACTTTCTAACCCAGAAAGCGATAGTGCACCTGTACCTACGGTCTCACTTATTAATTTTTGTGAAAAGACTAATTTAAAAATACTTATCATGCGATCATGGCAGTTTTGATTAGCTCACAGTTGTTTCATAAATCTGTCAATGTTAATGCCCGATTATTGATCAGTGAAAGAGGAAATTTATATAGATTCCATTTCTCGAAACAAAGAAGAAAAGATCAAGGAGAGAATGGAAATTACTATATTATTTGAGAAATCTTTGACAGTAAGAGGGAGAAAGTTTCTTTAGCTAGCCAAAAAGATTAACACTATATATGGAAGAACATTTCTCAAACGGTTAATGACTGCTTCCTCGATGATACGCTGACGCAGTGTGTTGTCAGCAAAAATTACGAATTGTACAATACATAGAACTTTGTAAATATTCGTTTTTTTTTTACAAAAAGTTAGATTTAATAGTTTTAAACTTATATTCATTATCTGTTAGATAAATAATATCTATCTTCTTATCAAATAAAACGGATTACATGAAATAAAATGTAATGTTACGTAATTAACATTATAATTAGAAAATAAAATTAAAAAAAATACAGTTTCTTAATATTCTTGAAGCAACTTACAAAGTATCCGACTGATTCACACTTTATATTTCTTAGTTATTTTAGACTATTAACGAATTTCGGAATCATCTTCTTGAGATTATCGCGCAAAAACTATCGCAATGAGGCAATCTTCAATCTGATGATGCATTGCCGCACTACGCCGAGAGTCTGTCTTCTATAATTATACGTCGCCGATGGAGCCGCGACGAAAGATGTTTATCAAAATGCATAAATCGTTTTGCACTCTCATGCACATTGAATTTCGATTTACAAATACGCAGTGACTGGAAATGACTAGTTGAATCTCGCAATGATCTCTCACAGCTTCTGCAGTAACAACACAGTACTCTAGACACTTCACATAAATGACGTAACAGTACATTGCATTACAATTACAAAAGCGATCTCGGATATATTTTTGCTGTGATTATATAATATTGGTCTGCAAATCGTTTTACAGAAAATTTTTTAAATAATTGTGGTAATATAATTACGATTGATTAGTATAACCATTTTAAAGAAAATGATCTAAACAATATATTTTAGACAAAAGTATACATATATAAATATTTCGTATACGGAACGTATAGTTTACATTTATTAATAACTTTTCAGACATAGTGTCTAAACATTTTCATAAACATTTAAATTTTCGATGTTACAATAAATTACTCTAAAAGCTATTTTTACAAGAATATCAATCGCAATATTAAATGTCCTATTTAAACAGGAATATGTATACATCTTTTCAAAATTTCTGGATTCTTTGATCTTTCTTCACATTTTTGTTTCTCAAGTGGCACGCAATGGAAATGCAATTCAACGGGATTTTTTATACACGTTAGAAAATTCCACACTAACTTCCGTTTTCCAAATCAAATATGCGTCTTATCGCAAGTTGCTCAAGAAAATTTACGTAGAATGTTCGCTACGTTGAGTATTAATCTCAAAAGATTCCATGCTTGGGTGAAATGATGATTAGCGGCCTTGTGCTTGCGTGTACGTTAAATATGTCAACTACTTTGTGATTTTCCCTTCGCATGTTTAATTTCACGGTCGCTTCATCTCAACCTGTCACACTTGAAGAGAGTGAGATCATTGAAGATTACGGTGAACCGGCTTAGTAGCATTATTTGCATTGACAAGACACAATTAAATATAGAAAAGCAGATATGCTATCTAAAGTATATCAATCAAATTAAAAATGTACTATCTATAAATGTATCTAAAAGAATATCACAACTTCACTAACTTTCAAAATTATAATTGTAACAGAATATAATTTTCCTTTCAAATGTCTTCAAAATATAAAAGAATAAATGTCTTCAATTTCATGATTCTCGATATTAGAATATTATAAGGAGTCCGCTTTCACGTAGTCTTGTGTGGTGACAAAGAAAAAACCTTCTGAGAATTACAAAAAACTAATTCGTCATCAATCTTTTACATTGTGCTAGAAAAATGTTTATTTACAATTCATAAATATCCGATAGATAAATCGTCAAATGCGGTCATTGATATTCCGCGGTGATAAAGACAATGACCTGTTTAACGGACGATAATAAAATTGGTGTCAATATCACAATGTCAAGTCGCCATAAACGGATGTCGAATACAAATAATCACTAATACTATCAACGCCAACATATCATGACCGTTTTTTCTTTATTGCATATATTTAAAATGCCTACATTAAATCCGATTATTGTATTAAACAAAAATAATTTTAAATTAAATTTATTTTATATTAAATATGATTAATAAAAATAATTGTTACTCAGGTTGAGAGTTGGCTTTGAAAATATTGTTCCAAACGACAATACTCAATTGTTTTTATATAGCTTTAAATAAGTTTTTTTTTTATATAAAAGCTACTAAGATTATACATCTAGATTGTGAACAAAACATATAATGTTTCATGACTTTCATTTCTTTTTTGCAATTTATCTTAAAAGCATTTAAATTAATAATCAAAATTAAAATAATC
>NW_017305180.1:1949137-1951309 GCF_001594115.1 Trachymyrmex septentrionalis
AGTTTCGTGAATAAATCAGATAAGTTTGTTGCCAAGCTTCGATAAGCATATTATTTTTGCAAAAAAATATCACAGAAACATAACTGTCTTTGAAAAAATAATAACGAGAAAATCTTTATGCGTTCTTGCTTTCCCGTAGGACATCGCAAACCAAAAACCGGTTTCTGATCGCAAGTTGTTTTCATGTATATGTATATATATATGAAAACATTATATATACAGTGTTTTAGTATTGTATTTAATAGTTGCTTATTACATTCATTAACAGCTGTGATTGATTTTTAAATAGTGAAAACCGCGGAGAGAGAAAAATAATAAGTTCCTTATTATCCGTTTTTTTACTACGTATTCTCACGTAAGAAAAAGAAAAAAACGAATTCAGAAAAATGATATTTCCGTAACTTCCCGGCTTCTCAATGTTCAGTATTACTTACAATTAGCGATCAGCAATATTTTGTCTAGTATTTCTTTGCTTAAATAGCATAGCTGTTTGCTATACGTTGTTATCGTATGTACGACGTTGCATGTGTACATGATTACGAAACAGGAAAATTGCATTTATAAATATGGCACGATGCTAAGCTCTCAAGATATCGTCATTATTAATGTTTTAAAGAAAAATATTTGCGATTGATTGCAAATAAAATCTCGATATATAGATCTCTCAGATATGCGATGATATTAACACATCAATTTTTAGCTATAATTTTTTTAACAATAAAATATAAAAATATGCTTATGATATACTTTATGCTAATTATGATATACATCCAGAACGACATACTAACAATACATACGACTTAAACGTTTTTTTCAAAAGTTAACATTTTTATTTCTAATTTTGAAAATTAGTTAATCTATCTAGTAAATTTGAACACGTTAGAATATTTTTTTCTTTGGTGTAGAAAATAGCATTAATCAGTAAATGGTTTTTAATAATAACAAAAAGTTTATACTGGACATATCAGACTCAAGTCGTATATTTTGTTAAACGTTCTAATATAGGATATCTTTTTTTTTTTTAATTCAAAGTATATATAAAGAACGCTTTTGTGACCATAAAATTTATCAAATAAATATTTGAGATAATAAACCCATTTATTGTTAATCAAATGCATAAAGTCGATTAAAGATTTAATTAAATAGTTTACTTCTTTTCAAATTATTAAGTTTAAACTTGCAATTAGTGATGAAAAGTAGAGCTTTAGAACAATAATAAGAATATTTATAGGTTTTTTAAAATAAAATTATGTTTTTATTTTACAATTAAAGATGGTCGAATAATGTGTAAATAATCAAGCTATGTAAAATATATTTATGTATCACTTGCAACTTATAATTGTTATAATTTACTTTTATAAATAATGTAGTCTATAAAAAATATAATTCATATAACTCCTGGAAAATTTTAAAGATTAATACATAATTTTAATGTAAATTTTAATGTTTATTTATTATGTCTTCTGTTATAATATAATATAATATTTATTACTTTTTGCTATGTTTCAGAAATAAAAACGGTTAGCGTGAAGATTATATACTTCAAATAATCACCAAGATCTTCAAAGAACTCAACGTGGGAAATAAAACAATTACAATCAGAGAGAATATGTCCTATGGGATTATGTCGGAATACGAGTGAGTTTAAGTAACTGTGCGATTCTTTAAAACCACAAAACGATATAGAGATATTCGCCGAGAATTTAGGGAGAGCACGATAATGAACCACACCGGAACTCTCGAGCGTGTACATGACGACCTAGTTATATCACGATGACACTATGACCTGCCAACCAGGTCAGCAAGTGTAAAATGGATCGTTGCATTTTACTTGCTATTACTTTTTGATTCATCATATCAAGATATCACGCACTGTAATACTGATTGATAAACTTGATTTAATCTTAAATGACTATATACATTAATTATATTAAGAAAATATAGATCCTATACTAATTTTGTCTTTACCAAAGTTTTTAATTCTTCAGTAATTGTTATTTTTATTTTAAATTTGTATTATGTATGTGTATATGTGTACGTAAATTTATTTCCTTTGTTCTATCACATGCAAGATTAAATAAATTGCAATTAAAAAATATACAGTTGCATCAATTATATTTCTATAATTTTAATGTGTGTGTGTGTGTGTGTGTGTGTGTGTGTGTGTGTGTG
>NW_017305180.1:1951409-1967434 GCF_001594115.1 Trachymyrmex septentrionalis
TAGTAATTTCATATATATATATATATTAAATTTTCTTTTTTCTTTATTTTGTTCTAAATTTTATAATTACAAACTTTTTTGTTTAACAAAATTCATTTTGTTTAAAATAATAAATTTTAAATTATTTACAAAACATTATCATATCATGTTGATCGACATTTAAATAATTTTTCTATCGCTCTAATGTAATGTTGTTACTCACCATCGTCTTGTCGCGTGGTATTGATTATACACCTGACTTAAATTTATCCTTATAAAGTTATAAGCAAAGAACAACTCGATTACGACGTGCATTAAACGATCTCGGCGCGAAGGAACTGACGACGTATCACGGGTCGCCGCTCATCTAGAAAAAAGTTCGGAAGCACGAACGCTTCCGGCAGCGTGTTCTCGTTATCAGTGAAAGTCGTCCGTGTCCGTGTTATAAACGGTGTCAGTGTAAATGCTTTCGATGTCGAAGAAGCAAACTGACGGCTTTCCATTTCTGTTGGTCGTAATTTTACTTTCGGAAATATATTTATCTTACAAAGCGATAACTCTCAACAATACCTTAAAAACTGATCGATATCTTTTATTATAAAACCGCAAGACGCTTTTTACATATCACAAAATTAGGCAGATGTATAATTCTTCAAAATTAATATACATGATTTGTGTTTTTAATTATCAGTATATATATCTCGTAATACGAATTCTTTAAATATTATGCATAAGTCATAAAATAAATACCTAACGAATTTCCATAATGACAGTTTAAGTTATTTTTTGATAGCATTTAATTCATATACCTTATTATTAATATCTTTATGACACATATGTTTGGTAGAAAGACATTATCTTATCACAATTATCGTACGTAGTCTTTATCAATTTACAAGAATGTACAAGATTAAATTAATGCGAAAAATTCAAATTATTATCAATCAAGCAATAGATCAATTATTACTCACTCGAGCGTCAATTCTTTTAGTTCCTTAGAAACATCAGACAAGCTATCGAATGTTTGATAGAAACTGATGGCTGATAAAAACGTAAATGCATAAGTTCTGAAACAAAAAAGAGCAAACATCCATCATTGTCATTACGATCTCTAAAAGCATAGTATATAACTAACAATAATAAGATTATATAATAATGATTAATAATACTTAATAAATTATAAATATTGTTTTATTAATAAAAGTTGTAATTTTATAACATAAAATTTTAAATTTATAAAGTTGTTACACATATACATATAGTAATTACAATTATATTCATAACGTGAATATTGTATACTATATCAATTTTAATATAATTACAATGTTGTTTATATACAATGCTTTTGTTTGATAGTTTTAATGAAATACGCCAACGTTCACCAACCTCAAACAACTCACAAAATGCCATAACTACTGACTAATTTTAGCTCTTACATAATACGGATTTAAGAACTCAAACAAGTTTAATTGATTCTGAATCATTCTTTAAGAGATTGAACTCGTGAAAGGGCATTTTAACTGAGCAATTTATTCGTGAGAACTATTTATAAAAATTATTATAATCTTTCTCAATAAATACAAAATAAGTTATTCTAAATGCAAAACTTATATAAAGTATCAAGTAAATTTATTATAAACAATATTATAACTTAATGTGTTTAAACATCAACTATATAGAAAATTTTCAAATAGTCATAGTGATATATTAATATTTATAATGTATAGACTACAGTTAAATGTAAATAGAATTAATAATAAGAAAAGCGTTTTTAAAAGATTCAATTCACTTTTTGCTTAACAAAAACTGAATCTATGCATCTTTCTAGTATTCAAAAAGAAACTTAAATAAAATATACCTTACATTTAGTAAATTTCAAGTTTACTTTTTGTTTATAAAGTGAATTAATTTATTTCTATTTTTTAAATGAAACTTAAATAAAAATATAACCTTAATAAATTTTAATAAGTCTACACAAAAGAATTAAATTTGAAAAAGATTTCATATTTAACTAATTAATTAAATTCTCATAGAAATTATTGCTCCATTTAATACTTTAACAATACTATTATCTTTTTTTTATATTTTTTATTATTTTCTTAATTATAAATTTTTTATTTAACATTTTATGTTTTTTGAATATATTATGAAGCGTAATATAAATTTATATAAACTGCACAATGTGTATCGTTGATAAATATGCAATATAGGTCACATGCAAGAAAACTCATGACTGCCCTTTACAAATCATTAAGACAACGCTACTATTAATAGTATTAATGACTGTCAGGGTCCGTGATATAATACAACTTTGAGTTTTCTAGAATATATACATGCCACTCCCATTTTCTGCAATTAAGTAAAGTGCCCTATAGTTTGCTATAGCTTTCATGAGTTCGTCATAATAGTACGCACAGTGTGTAACAATATTATGTGATGATCTGTGATTATCTGACCATGATAATCACAGTACCACATTGATAGTCTTTTTTAACTGATTGATTTAAGACAGTAAACAAAATACATAAATTAATATAATCAATTAATGCCTATTCAAGCCAGCATATAAAATGACAATGTGAAGATTGGTTTATTTAAATTAACATAATTATAATCGCAGACGTTTCGATCTTGTTTTGGATCCTTATTAAAATAATATATAAGTAAAATACAACAAACAAATTTTAAATAACTAGTCTATTCCTACTTAAAAATTAAAATTTTATTAAATACTGTAATATTCATTTCCAATAAAATATATTAAAAATATGTTTTTCAAAAAAATGCATGAATTCTTAAGAAACAAATTAATATTTTGAATGTAAATCAAAATTAATGAATTTATTATTAATTCGATCTAAAATATAATCTATATTTAAATTATTTTTAATATTACAGCGCGCTTTAAATATTTAATTTAATTCTTCTTGAATTTATTAATATTTATTAATTTAGTTATATTTAAATTTTTAATAAAGTTTTAAAAAATTGATATTTTAATTTCACATTTTAACATTATATAATTTATTATATTAATTTATTTTAGTAAATACATTTTTTAATTTTATTGATATATTCTTATTTTAATTTATTCATCTCTGTACGATACAAATTTAACAACAAATTGTTACAAAATATTATAAATTGAGTTATATATTACAAATTTGCTTAATAAACCTATCACACTTATTACTTTAATTTAATAAAATGTAGCATTCTGCAAATTACTTATTTTATTAAAGTCACCATTTCACAATACAGAAATCAATTGGAATTTTTAACAAATTACAACGTAATATTTACTTACTTCTGTTATCTTAAAAGAACAACACCGCCGACGTTCGTTAGCACAAACGATTTTGCTGACAATGAGTATAAGACAAGTTGACTCATGCATTAAAGCACCATACTATCCACACACTGCCATTACATGAACTGATGAATACTGTTCAAACGTTTATACATATAGTACTGACACAAACTGATAAGATTTTCCAACGTATCTGATATAGTAACTTTTATAATTAGTAGTACGTGTACACAAAATTTCTTGTAATTGTATTAAAACTTTTAAGTCAATTTAATTATAAATTTAAGATTTCAAGAGAGAGAAAGAATCACAAAACATTCATTATTTCTTCTAATTTACATGTTAATTAATTTTTAATAAATCGTAGTACATTCATAATAATAATGCAAAAATTAAACATTTTTAGAAAATATAATAAAGAAAATAGAAATAATTAATCGTCGTTGGATTAATTAAAAAATTAATCCAACTTTGAATGTAACTAATTTTGGTAATAATTAAAATACGTCGTAATTATAGTTATAAAATTGTAATATTTATTATTCATTTTTCAAATAATACAAAACAAAATGTTAAAGATTACAGTTAAAAAAACATATTTTATTATTTTGATTTAACAAATTTGACAAATAAACAAGACTTTCTATAATGCTCTAAAATGCTTTTAAAAAAAAAATTAGTTTGATAATAATTTTTTATGCAAAAATATCAAATTTTCATTATTTTTTATGTTTATATATTATGTATATGCATATTCTCTCTCTTTCTCTCTCTCTCTCTCTCTCTCTCTCTCTCTCTCAATTTTTCTTGATAATTTTCTTCATAATTTGAATGAAATATATACAGACACGCAGCATAATGTTATAATTTTAAAGGCAAAATATAGCTTGCTTCATTCATAATTTGTGAAAGGACTCGCACCACATCCATTTTCAACGTCCTCCATGATTTTATCGACAGTGTCGGAATATGGATGTATAAGCTACATAGCAAAAAGAAACTTGAAAGAGGACGTGAGAACCTTTTCCTGTAACTGCAATATGCCATCGCGTACTACTGCCCTCTGAAGAAGTGGATGTAAACTACACAATAATATCTATTTTTGCTCCAGATGGAAATAAATCATTGAAATCGCTGAAATAACTAAAATCTATCAAATCAATAGAGATTCAGGTTTCTCTCCGTTTGTACTCATAATCAGAGTTTATATTTAAGATTGTCTTAAGTACAATTTTAAGATACCAATCAGAAAACCGTATTAAAATCTTAGGACATTAAGATAGTCTTAAAATAAGAACCGACTATGAATATCGGCCTTAATTCCTATTGCGCACTGGATACGATGAGAGATGAGCGACGAGCAATATCCAATAAGAACTCTATTTTGTATAGTCACATGCAAAAAAGCAGAGCTTTTATGATTCAAAGCCGATATGTAATGTAAGAAATTTATTTGTTAATACCTTTAAAATATCTAATTTTAATTATATTTGTTGCAACAATTTTGTTGAAAATTCTGAGCTATATGGGTCTTTACGTTTTTATTTAATAAATCGTTTAATGATACAACGTTTATATTATTTCAATTTCGCATCTCCTACTGTGGAAATAAAAGTTGTTGAATTTTAAAACACTCGAAATAAGTTAATTTAGCAAATTTTGTCTTATAATATGTAGCTGCATAAAAATGGAATTACGATTTATATTTTTTATGCAGATTTTCAGTCCGTTTTTATCAAACATAATTACTAGTATATAAACTTTTTATAATTACTAGCACAAAATTATAGAGACTTTGAATACATTTTAAACTTTTCCAATCATATATCGTTAAATTAAGGTTTAATTAAGCAAAAACGAGCTAAAGGCCCTCCGCTATCCCCACCGATTTTATCGGCGGTCCTCTTTTCTTTGTAAGTATACTCACGTACAAAACCGAGCTTTTAATAAATTTAGTAGTTCGTTTTTGCAGGTAAGTATATTTTAAATTTATGTTTTATTTTTATGTCTAATTATTTTATTGTATTTCTCTAATCATATTGCATTATGATTAGCAAAATATAATAAAATAATTAGCAATCATATTGCATAACTTTTTTAATATTATCTTTTATTGTAATCCTTTATACGCTTTATATTCAATAATACAATAAGAATTGTACAATACAATGTATAATTAAAAATGCTATTTAAAATATAATAAAAATTATATTATACTATCATAATTTACAAAATTTAGTAATGCAAGATTATACGAAAACATCAAAAATACATACAATAACAAATTTTTCTAAGTCAAAATATTGATAAAAGCAGAATGAAATATTAACAATAATTAGATCGTATTTACTATTAATTATTAACTTACAATTATAAAACTTATTAATATCGCGATAAAAAGTCATTAACACATTTACAACAACACTTTCATCGCGTTCAAAATAACTATCCTAATAATTTGATTATCAAGGTCCCTCTGCCTTACGGTACATTCGTTAGTATCCAATACAAAGAAGAATCTTCATAGTGGAGAACTTAATGTATTCTAATTCTATGTCAAATTCACAAAATCCATTCGCAAAGAAAAGTTAAGCAATCCGTTAAACATCAACGGTCTTGTTGCAGGAGGGTATAAATCCCGAATCTTTCAGACTACTTACGATAGTAATAATTTTAGATGTTGAATGTTTATTGTATCTTTAATATAATATCAAAATTCGCAAGAAAATATGTTCTGCTACACATTACTAAAAATCATCGCTTATTAAAAATAAATGAATAGAATGATTTCCTTCTAGAATAGTAGTTTACGAAGGAATATATTTAATAATAATAAAATACATGCGTTGTTGTAATTTTTTATATATATGGGTACAAACAAGTTTCTTAGATATTAACTGTTCGAGATAAATCGAACCTGATAATAACGGGATTTTAAAGAACTAGTAAAAAAATTATTATATAAAATTTAACAATTCTTATTTTTCTATATTTTCCAAAAATGTTAATTATTAATATCCCGCTAATATGAGGGTACCCATTCGACTTATTTCAAATTTTTTTGTGCCCACACATTTTTAACTAAATTTGCGCAGTTATGATAACATTGTTAAAAGAATATAAAGCATTTTTGGTAACAATTCTAAACCCAAAAATCAAAATTTGTTAAATATTATTTTATAATATCTGTATATATTTTATCATAAAAAAAAATATATAATGTGTGTATAAATTAATAATTAATATTCCAGAATGGTGGGATGTCCAATACCTAAAAATAATATTTAAAAATAATAATTAAAAAGTTAAATATATACATTCGTAATCATATTTTTGCTAAAGCAATTATCAAAAAATAAGCAAATTTTTTCTATAAAACTTAAGTTTATTTACTTAATAATTAGAATTTAGAACAATTTAGAATTTAAATAATTATATATGCATATTAATCATACGCCAAGCCACTATCGTGTTTCCTATATATACTATTATAATACTAAAATTATTACTAGTGGAAGAACATTTAATAAAATTAAGAACACGATAAAAATTGTATCCTAAAATATATCATTGAATTAATTTTGCAACTTGACTTTAAAATATATAATAATTGTCATTGACTCATTGGTAAAATTATTACTTCCAGAAACTGAGAAAACCCGGGATTAATTCCGATCCTGTATAAGAATCTCCAACGGAGCACCAAACTAAACATTATGAATGGACTTTACGGAAAGCGACGAAGAATAAAGCCAATAGTACATACAAAAACGTAAGGTCGTAACACGTAAGCAGTAAGGAAATCGTAAGGTTGGATTCGTTACTGGCCTTACGGTCTCTACCGTAATTGGGCAATTCGCTTACTGATTACTAAGGTCTTATGGCCTTACGTTTTTATATGTGCCATGGGCTTCAGGCAGCATTTATATTGGCCGTAACCGTATGCCGTAATCTGTAAAAATTGACTAATCATCTTCGAGTATTCCCTTCTTACCGCCGAATGAGAGGAAAATAGTCGACTGTAATTAGTCAATTCTTACAGATTACGGTATACGATTACGGCTAATATAAACGCTCTCTAACTCCATAATGAAAATAATTACGACTTTTTATCGGTACAAACCACACATTCACTGGCAGTTATCTAACGCAAGGGACAGCAATTAGACCTTTGCATATAATAAATTAATCACTAAGATAGACCTGTAACTTTGTAATGTTAAAAATGTAATGTCAAAAATATCGCGAGTAAGAAGTTAATATTCAACTACTTCAGTTAAAGTTTCAATTTTTATAGACTTTAATAAATTTTTATAGAATTTAATAAATTTGTGCACTATTGTAAATACAAAGAAAGATTTATTCTAAATATCAAATTTTTAATTAAAATTAATTTTTAATCAAAATCATTAATGACTTTTTGATATTAAAAATAAAAATCTAAATTAAAAAAATGTTCCAAAATTAAAGTTTTATCGAACTCGTTAAATAAATAATTTTCGTTATCATATGTTTCGCCGATTTCGTATAATTTACATCAATAAAATAATAATCAATTTGATTTATTACAAGATAAATGCTATTTGTATTGAATAGATATTCGATACGGATATATACGTTTCAATAAATCTATAATTTATTTGTAATCATCATGTAATTACAAAAGCAAATATAATGGCATTTATATATTGAACATAGTTTACATAAATTTTATATCACGTACGTAATACTATTATACATATACACACTTATTTACAATAAAATTAATTACAGCATAAACGCGTTACTTACAATTTTACAAAAAAAAGATTAATTTCAGGGGAGCTAAAAATTCAATAAAATTTAAAATTAATTTGGTTTATTTTCATATTTGATAATTGGAACAAGATGATAATTAAAATTAATTTAAAATTTTATTCAATTTTTAATCCCTCCTTTCCAATTACACAGGCCCACAAAAAAAAATACCATATGCTGGGATGGAGACTGAGTTATTCTTATGTATTTTGAATCGCTGAATACGAATCTGACAGAAAAATAGGACCATCCAGAGCAAATTTTCAATCTAAAGTGAAAAAATTATCATTTGTCTCATTTTTGACCCATTTTTCTCATTTTTGACTCATTTTTTCGCTCTAGATTAAAAACTCGCATTTAAATCCTTCCTCGGCTCCCCAGTCGACTGGCAAATCGCGCCAAGGATAGCCATGTAATCACATTTTAAGAATTTTGGGTTGCAACGTAAGTTTTACGCATTTTTTATGTTTTTGTTGTTATGCCTATCATTTTTTTCATTGTGCAATAATTTTTTATGCACATTTGGCTTTATTATTCTGTAAGCAACTTTTTCTATTATATTATTTTACTACATTATTTAAAAGATTATCGTGGAAAAGGTTAAGTGATCTACAATTAATCATTTTGACGTGAACAATGAACCATGATATATTGTAGATCACATAATCTTTTTTACGATACCTTCAAAATAATAATTTATTGTAATAATTATTTAGAATACGGCTCCTTCCCTCACCTAAAATCTCTGAATAAAAATATATTCATTTAACGCGTTTTCACTCAAAACAAAAGAAAAACGCGGTGATCGGCCTTGTAAATCCTCATCACCTTATAATTATCTATTTTATATAAATAAACATTTTAAAATATAGCAAAATTAAAATAATCCCAACAATAAACCAATCACATTGAAGAATTTTATAACAATTGCAAAGCTGCTTTCTCTTCTGAACGCAGCCAATGTCTGACTATGTCTTATCGCATACTGATAAACTCGAGGATAATCTAATCGCGATCATACTAATAATAAATAAACAATGAACAATAATAATTACAGCAGGCTTTCAATTTTTAAAATACAAAAAATTAATAAATAACAGGGCCAATGAGAGTTAGCGCGGATAATTAAGCGTAAGTTTAGATTTTTTTAATCTATTAAACTTGCGCTTGATTAAACAAGCGCTGGCTCTCATTAGCCCTGTTGTTTGTTGTTTTTTTTTTGTATTTTAAGTAATTCAAAAAGTATAAGAACTCGCAATTTGCGAGCAAATTACCCTCCCGAATATTCAGTTTACCTTTTAAAAACTTAGATTGGTGTTACACACCAACCTACTTCCTATAGATCCTCTTCTTTCTGCTGGCCAGATTGAACTTACCTTTCGTTGCTCCTAGCCAATACTCTGGCTTTATATACCAGAAACACGACAAAGAGAACTCTTTTTTGTTGCCGACTGCTGCCGGCTAATCGCTGGCAATAAGCGTAAGATTTTACGCTTTCATATAATATATTCGAAACATGAACGCGTCGCGAAAAGGCCATTATATTAATAAAATTGACTAATATTGAAATATTAATACAAACAATTATCAATGATAATAATAATAATAATAATAATAATATTATTAACATACGAATGAATCTCGCGTTTGTTCTTTATTTGCGTTTATTCAAAATTAATAATATTCGACTAAAAATAGATCTAAATTTAAAAAACTTCATGTCAACAACGTTTTGATTTAATGAGTCTTGAATATTACGTAAATAGATTAAATTTCTTAAACTTTATAATGTAAACAACAAAATTTTAATTTAAAAAGAAATGACTAAAAATTACTAAAACGATTACCATTCGATAAAATTCAAGGCCCAATGTATGTATTTTTAACGATTCGAACGATTTGAACGTTACTAAATCTCATGTCAAAGCATACAGAGATGAGGAATTGAGATGAATAATGTAAGATCCAAAAAGGATAATTTTCCCTTACATCAATAAATATATCTCTATGGTATTATGTATATTATTAGAATCATTTTTTGTATAATTTATTATTCCAAAATTAAGTATTTTTAGTTATGCAAAAGTCTAAACTCGATTATAACATAATTATAAAATAAAATTCTTCTATTTCTTGATAAAATGTATATTGGATCTTACATCATATTACTATTTTAACTGATATAGAATCCAGTTACTACATATAAATAAGTTATAAAAGATTAGGCTAAAGTCAGAGCATATATTCAGATAAATAATAATTAATAATAGTAAAATTTCCTTTTATAGAAAAATGGAGATCAATAAATTATATGAGCTGCATTAAAATTTTTATTATTATTTCATTAGTAACATGTATTTAAATAAGTGTGAAACAAATAGAAGGAATTTCTTTGGAAACAATACACATTATACATATATATGTACGTAAGTATTGCTTTTCTGCACCAACTTGTATAAAACTTAATCCTGAATAAATCTTTGAGAATACGATGCATAGAAAAAATAATAAACAATATGTATTATACTGAAATCAACACTTTTTTATCGATGACTACTATGATATCAATAAATCACAATTTCATTTATACTAATTATTATTTTATATAATCTTTATATTTTTTAATTTCCTGCATTTTATTTATTTAAACGTTATATACTTAAATTATAATTAAAATTATAATTAATATATACTTTAATTATAATTATATTTTTAAAATACGAATATTTTATTCTCTTCTATTTTTATTTCCAACAAGATGTATTATTTTAATACAAAACATTAAAAAACCATCAAAACAACCATTTTTTATTATATTTTTAAGGTTAAATTACTTAATATTATACTGAGCTTGAGTTACTTCGTAAAGCGTTCACATTTTAACATATGACTTTATAATTACTAAACAAAATTTGAGCTTTAATAATTTTCCTAAGTTAAATAGGTTTACTTTATTGTTAAATTAATGAATAAGAACTTACGAATAAGACTTAAGTGAATAAAAGCAGTGGCGACATATAAGAATAATTAAAAATAACTCAAACTGAGTGTAACTGGGTGTAATTATAAATGTAACAGTGCATACACAATAACTCCATAATGAAGTGGTATCCAGGATTAAGTTTATCCTAATCTGTTATTGCTTATCGATTTTAAGGCAACGGATGTATACATACATTTATCCATATATTTTTATTAAATTAATGCATATATGCATCTATAGATATATAGTATATTAATGAAATTATCACACATCCGTTACCCCAATAAAAACATTAATTTCACTCACCAATCCGATGCGCAACAGCGGAGTTATACATACTGCAACGTCACTACGATGATTCTGTAACAAAAAAAATATAAAATCCAAATTAAAACAGAGCAAAAATCAATCAATATTTTTAAAAATATTAAATAATATTAAATACATTTTCCCCTTAAAAATTATATAATTTTCAAAATATTTAATTTTTATAAGCATCGATTTTTTTAATTTACTATTTAGTTATATTTATAAAAATAATTATACATTTTCTTAAAAATATATATTTACAAAATTTCAAAATAATTTTAAAATAATCCTTTTTTTCTAATTATCCTTTTTAAGGATTAATTAAAATAAAACGTCTCAAGAATAAACAGAAGAAAGATACTGATATTACATAAGCAAAAAAATGATATTTACCGCAAGGTTGCTCCGCCGGTGCCTGATGCCTCTTCCAGACCTCCTCCTCCTCTCAGAATTGAGTCCTCTCGCACAGGACACTCGCGTAAAACACTCGCGAATAATATACTACTAATCGCGCGCCGACTAATTATTTAGAAAAATCTTTCGCGTCGATCTAGAATTCCATCGAATTTGATTTTATGAAAAGTCCATTAGTCTGATAACTTTAACGGCACTCCCGAAGCAAACACACGACGCGACGAACCGATTCGTTCACTTTAGTTTTTTAGTTTTACATAAGTTTCAAAGTTACGCTCAATTTTTTATCGTATCACGAAAGATGCACGAAAACGAAAAATTAATTAAATTATTTATACAAACTACAATTAAACGTGAAAGTATATTATAGAATAGTAATTGTGTGATAGTATATTATAGGATCGCATGAATTATGTGATATAGTTTATAGTATGATTAAAAGTTATATTTAAGCGAGAGAAAATTTTACGTTTAACAAAAATAATTATCGTCCCCTAAATATTGCGAAATAGTGATAAATTCTATTTTCTATCGTGTTTTGATTACAAACGAATC
The DNA here is from genome assembly GCF_001594115.1 of Trachymyrmex septentrionalis. Taxonomy (NCBI): domain Eukaryota; kingdom Metazoa; phylum Arthropoda; class Insecta; order Hymenoptera; family Formicidae; genus Trachymyrmex; species Trachymyrmex septentrionalis. Next base: position 1,963,757 of record NW_017305180.1, read on the forward strand.
AACCGTACGAAATATCTGTTCCACGATACATGATTGTCATCTCGATCCTTTTATTAATCGTGTAATCGTGTAATTTAGTAATACTATGAATATTGATAAAATATGTATTTTACAATCGCGAAAAACGTATCTAGCATTTTTCACGATTACGTTTCAAAAAGGAATGTGAAGAAGAGCGGCACGCGGCACAGCTACCTGCTTTTACAAGCCTCGATAATGGAATGACTGCGCGGTGACTACGCATAAACATGACGCACTTACCCCTCCCTTCCACATCAAAGCAAACCCCAAGGTTACGATCATCTAACTGTCGAAATATTAAAGCGTATTACAAAAAATAAGTAAAATAATATATCTTTTATACACACACACATTTTTAATATTCTCCGATGAATAGGCTTTATTGCAACGGTTTTTACTTTACTTCTTACATTCGTTACGCACATACTCAGCTCATGAATATCTTATTATAGACATTTTAATTAAATAAGTTATATATATTATTAATTTGTAATAACTTTTTATTACACGAAATCTGCGCAATGTACACAATGTTTTTAATAAAAAATTAATGCCTTGCGGTTTTCCTTTCTAATAGTTTAATTCTGTCATTTACGTCTTATTCCTCATTTTTAATCCGGGAAAAGTAGATAGTAGATAAATTATATTTAAATTATTTATCGCTAAATGTATATAAACTAAATGTATGCTATTCATATATGTACATATATTATTCTATTATTTAGTTCAAATTGTTTCATAATTAAAAAAAAATGTTTGTATTTATTTAAAGAATATATAGCATATAATCAATCTTTATTTAATTATGAATTATTAAAGAAAGTGATAAAAATCGAGATATCCCTAATTTTAGAATGTCAGAAACACTTCACGTTTAAGCAATTATATAAAAAAATCACACTAGCAAATCACTTTTTATCTCTTGCCTTTTGTCAGCACACATTAGTTGATAAAAAATATTCAAAATTCTAAAACAATTAATTTCAAATATTTTCTTCAAAGTACCACGATATAATGGTCATCACATACAACTCACGCTGCTAAAACTAGAAAGCTAAGTTCTGATTCGAGAAAAAATCAATATAAGAAATTGTTTCCTTCCGCGACGAAAAATACTAATTTATAAATTATACTTTTTTCACTCAGTATAAAGACAAGCTATATATTAATAACAGGGCTTAGTAGTATTTAAAATAAAATTATTTAAAATATGTACTTCTAATAAAAAAGATAAAAGGATTATTTAGTATTTATTATTTAAAAAAAATTTTTTTTCTGATTTATTCCTTATTTTTAATACTTCAAATAAATTTTTGGAATCTAAAGTACGACGTTTCGTATTATCTGGTATAATATTTGTGGCAAATATGTTTCAAAAAAAATTATGTGAAGAAGAGCAACACGCGGTTACCTACACGAGCGTCGGTAAGTCTTCTTTTTTACTTATTAGCTGTCGCCTTCAAAGAAAATGATACACGATTAACGATAAACGATTAACACGACATGGCCAAGCGTCAGTAAGTGAATGATGACGCGGAAGGTCGTGACTGCCTGCGAGTAAACTGTGTAACATAACGCGCCGCCCGCCCGTCCTACCGCGTCAAAACAAACTTCAAGGCCGTACGCCAACCGTCGAAATATTAACGTATATTACGAAAAAAGTAAAGTAATCTATTCGTTATATTTTTTATATTCTCCGATAAATAGGCTTTATTGCTTTATTTCAAATTCGTTACGCACTCATACAACTCATCTATATCTTAGATATTTAAAATTGTGTTACAATACGCGATAATTAGATTGTAATAATTCTTTATTACACGAAATCTGCGCAATGTACGCAATATTTATAACAAAAGAGATGGATTATGGCTTTTCGTTACTTTTGAATCGTTTAATTCTGCAAGTCATTTACGTCTTCGCATTCATAATCCGCACTATTATTTCATTATCTAATCAGAAACAAAATATATACGCCAGAATCATAGATTACAAAAATTATAAATCACTGTTTTATTTTAATTAATATCATATTTTAACTTACAATTAGTATTTAGAATTTAACAAATTTCGCATATTGCATTGTGAATTTAAATGTATAATTTACAACAATATTCACTTTTTGATGGAAATAAATCTAGCTGAAATAAATCTATCAAATTAAAGATTTCAACAATTTCAGCAATTTATTTTTATCAAAAGCACCGAAAAAGTGGATATCATTGTGTAGTTTGCATCCACTTTTTCAAAGGACAATAGTGTGCGAGAGCATTTTGCGATTATGGGAAAAAGGCCCTCATGTTTCTCTATTAGATTTCTCTCTATACGTAATATCCAGTTTGAAAATGACTATACCTACTGACAGTAGTACGGAGAATTTCAGCGGTCTCATGAGAAAGGCCGGGACGACTTGTCCACAACTCAGCTGGGTATCAATTATGAAACTATATCCCTAGAATGGAAAGTGAAAAGTGAACTATTTCTCCATTAATTTTAATGGTAAAAATTTTTACTTTTAATTTTTCATCTTAGGGATAAAGTTTCCTGAACTCGGATTTCTTTGTGCCTATGTTCATTGTAGCGACAAAGGGTGCGTTCCTTTATACTGCAAATGCTTTGAGACACTCTTTGATTGGGCAAATAAAATTCTTTCTTCTGATTGGTCAGAAGCATTTTCATCGTTAAGTAGATCGCACCCGTGAAGTAAGAATAGGTTTCTTGTTTGTAACATAACCTTTCTCGTTCAACTGCACGTGTGAAAAATGGCTAAATCTCTACGCAGTAAATGGAAAAGAAAATGCAGAGCGATCAAGAGAGAACGTTACGCAGTAAAAGAATTAGATAGATTAAAGAAGACACTTGGTATTGATGATAATGTATCTAAGGATATCGAAATGACAGAGATTACTGAAATTGCAACAGGTATGATTCACGCTAATGCATTAATAGTTGTTTATCTAAATTCTTATAGCTTTTTTTTTATTATTGTATATATTATAATGCGATAATATTTCATATTCCATTATTTTTGAAATTGAAGTTGTCGACGCTAAGAAAGTGAAAGAAGATGTAAAGGCTAAACAAGTTAAGGATGCAAAGTCTACAACTGTGTCAGGTGAAGAACAGATGGAAGTAGAAGGTGCTAGAATATATAATAAGAAAACATTGCGGGATCAGTATGGCAATTATCCTGTGTGGATGAACCACAGAAAGATAATTAAGCACAAGAAAGGCAGAGCAAGAACGAAGAAAACAGGCAAAGCAGACAAGAGGCTTACTAGACGACAAAAGAAAATGATTCAGAAAAATAAATAAACTTTTTTATAAGTATATTTTAAATTAATTTTTAAGTATATTGCTTTTTCTTTTTATAAAAATAAAAATTAATAAAAGGAAGAAGAAAATATTTTATTTCTAAAAACATTTAACAAATATATTCAGGCTAATATGACTGAAAAATGAAATGTTTCTATAATATTCGCAGTGTGTCTATTTATAATATTAATTTTGATCATTATTTAAATTTTCTTTCTCTACCAAGTATTATTGTTAATTGAACAAAATTGGGAGTTGCTTACTTTATATAGTGTTTATTGAAAAAATCTTTTAAATTAAAATAGCAACGATTATATATTCAACTATGTTTTATATATATAT